>NC_134357.1:40458762-40616262 GCF_048569485.1 Anomaloglossus baeobatrachus | reverse complement strand
CTCCCCCCAGGACTACTCCACCTATTATCCTCCTCTCCCCCCAGGACTACTCCTCCTATTATACTCCTCCTATTATAGACCTCCTATTATACTCCTCTCCCCCCAGGACTACTTCTATTATCCTCCTCTCACCCCAGGACTACTCCTCCTATTATCCTCCTCTCCCCCCAGGACTACTCCACCTATTATCCTCCTCTCCCCCCAGGACTACTCCTCCTATTATCCTCCTCTCCCCCCAGGACTACTCCTCCTATTAGACTCCTCACCCCCAGGACTACTCCTCCTATTAGACTCCTCTCCCCCCAAGACTACTACTCCTATTATCCTCCTCACCTCCAGGACTACTCCTCCTATTATCCTCCTCTCCCCCCAGGACTACTCCTTTTATTATATTCCTCTCCCCCAGGACTACGCCTCCTATTATACTCGTCTCCCCCAGGACGACTACTCTTATTATACTCCTCTCCCCCAGGACTACTTCTCCTATTATACTCCTCACCTCCAGGACTACTCCTCCTATTAGACGCCTCTCCCCCCAGGACTACTCCTCCTATTATACTCCTCACCTCCAGGACTACTCCTCCTATTATACTCCTCTCCCCCCAGGACTACTCCTCCTATTATACTCCTCACCTCCAGGACTGCTCCCCCTATTATACTCCTCTCCCGCCAGGACTGCTCCCCCTATTATACTCCTCTCCCCCCAGGACTACTCCTCCAACACACACACACACACACACACACACACACACACACACACACACACACACACACACACACACACACACACACACACACACACACACACACACACACACACACACACACACACACACACACAAAACATACCTCCCCCCAAAACACACACACACCCACAAAAACCGTGCAACACATACAGCACCACACACACACACACACACACACAACGCTGCAGACACACAGCGCTCTACAAACAACGCAACACACAAACACCGCTCTCACACACCCCCACCCAGACAACACCCAGAACATTTACAGCGCACTACACAAATACTTGGCAACTACAAACAACATCTATCTATAAAACAAAGAAGGGAATTTTGTTACTTACCGTAAATTCCTTTTCTTCTAGCTCCTATTGGGAGACCCAGACGATTGGGTGTATAGCACTGCCTCCGGAGGCCACACAAAGCAATTACACTAAAAAGTGTAAGGCCCCTCCCCTTCTGGCTATACACCCCCAGTGGGATCACTGGCTCACCAGTTTTAGTGCAAAAGCAAGAAGGAGGAAAGCCAATAACTGGTTTTAACAAATTCACTCCGAAGTAACGTCGGAGAACTGAAAACCGTTCAACATGAACAACATGTGTACCCGAAAAACAACCAAAAATCCCGAAGGACAATAGGGCGGGTGCTGGGTCTCCCAATAGGAGCTAGAAGAAAAGGAATTTACGGTAAGTAACAAAATTCCCTTCTTCTTCGGCGCTCCATTGGGAGACCCAGACGATTGGGACGTCCAAAAGCTGTCCCTGGGTGGGTAAAGAATACCTCATGTTAGAGCTGCAAGACAGCCCTCCCCTATAGGGAGGCAACTGCCGCCTGCAGGACTCTTCTACCTAGGCTGGCGTCCGCCGAAGCATAGGTATGCACCTGATAATGTTTGGTGAAAGTGTGCCGACTCGACCAGGTAGCTGCCTGGCACACCTGTTGAGCCGTAGCCTGGTGTCGCAATGCCCAGGACGCACCCACGGCTCTGGTAGAATGGGCCTTCAGCCCTGATGGAACCGGAAGCCCAGCAGAACGGTAGGCTTCAAGAATTGGTTCTTTGATCCATCGAGCCAGGGTGGCCTTAGAAGCCTGCGACCCTTTGCGCTTACCAGCGACAAGGACAAAGAGTGCATCCGAACGGCGCAAGGGCGCCGTGCGGGAAATGTAGATTCTGAGTGCTCTCACCAGATCTAACAAATGTAAATCCTTCTCATACCGATGAACTGCATGAGGGCAAAACGAAGGCAAAGAGATATCCTGATTAAGATGAAAAGAGGATACCACCTTCGGGAGAAACTCCTGAATGGGACGCAGCACTACCTTGTCCTGGTGGAAGACCAGGAAAGGAGCCTTGGATGACAGCGCTGCTAGCTCAGACACTCTCCGAAGAGATGTGATCGCTACCAGAAAAGCCACTTTCTGTGATAGTCTAGAAAGTGAAACCTCCCTCAGAGGCTCGAAGGGCGGCTTCTGGAGGGCAACTAGTACCCTGTTCAGATCCCATGGATCTAACGGCCGCACGATATGGCAAACCCCCTGTAGGAACGTACGCACCTTAGTAAGTCGTGCCAGACGCTTCTGAAAAAAGACGGATAGCGCCGAGACCTGTCCCTTAAGGGAGCCGAGCGACAAACCTTTTTCTAACCCAGATTGCAGGAAAGAAAGAAAGGTAGGCAATGCAAATGGCCAGGGAGACACTCCCTGAGCAGAGCACCAGGATAAGAATATCCTCCACGTTCTGTGGTAGATTTTAGCGGACGTGGGCTTCCTAGCCTGTCTCATGGTGGCAACGACCCTTTGGGATAATCCTGAAGACGCTAGGATCCAGGACTCAATGGCCACACAGTCAGGTTCAGGGCCGCAGAATTCCGATGGAAAAACGGCCCTTGGGACAGTAAGTCTGGTCGGTCTGGTAGTGCCCACGGTTGTCCGACCGTGAGATGCCACAGATCCGGATACCACGCCCTCCTTGGCCAGTCTGGGGCGACGAGTATGACGCGGCTGCAGTCGGATCTGATCTTGCGTAGCACTCTGGGCAAGAGTGCCAGAGGTGGAAACACATAAGGGAGCCGGAACTGCGACCAATCTTGCACTAAGGCGTCTGCCGCCAGCGCTCTGTGATCGCGAGACCGTGCCATGAAGGTTGGGACCTTGTTGTTGTGCCGGGACGCCATTAGGTCGACGTCCGGCCTTCCCCAACGGCGACAGATTTCCTGAAACACGTCCGGGTGAAGGGACCATTCCCCTGCGTCCATGCCCTGGCGACTGAGGAAGTCTGCTTCCCAGTTTTCTACGCCGGGGATGTGAACTGCGGATATGGTGGAGGCCGTGGCTTCCACCCACGTCAGAATCCGCCGGACTTCCTGGAAGGCTTGCCGACTGCGTGTCCCCCCTTGGTGGTTGATGTATGCCACCGCTGTGGAGTTGTCCGATTGAATTCGGATCTGCCTTCCTTCCAGCCACTGCTGGAAGGCTAGTAGGGCAAGATACACTGCTCTGATTTCCAGAACATTGATCTGAAGGGTGGACTCCTGCTGAGTCCACGTACCCTGAGCTCTGTGGTGGAGAAAAACTGCTCCCCACCCTGACAGGCTCGCGTCTGTCGTGACCACCGCCCAGGACGGTGGTAGGAAGGATCTTCCCTGTGATAATGAGGTGGGAAGAAGCCACCACTGCAGAGAGTCCTTGGCCGTCTGGGAAAGGGAGACTTTCCTGTCCAGGGATGTTGACTTCCCGTCCCATTGGCGGAGAATGTCCCATTGAAGTGGGCGCAGATGAAACTGCGCAAATGGAACCGCCTCCATTGCCGCCACCATCTTCCCTAGGAAGTGCATGAGGCGTCTTAAGGAGTGCGACTGACTTTGAAGGAGAGCCTGCACCCCAGTCTGTAGTGACCGCTGCTTGACCAGTGGAAGCTTCACTATCGCTGAGAGAGTATGAAACTCCATGCCAAGATACGTTAGTGATTGGGTCGGTGACAGATTTGACTTTGAGAAGTTGATGATCCACCCGAACGTCTGGAGAGTCTCCAGCGCAACCTTCAGGCTGAGTTGGCATGCCTCTTGAGAGGGTGCTTTGACAAGTAGATCGTCCAAGTAAGGGATCACCGAGTGTCCCTGAGAGTGCAAGACTGCCACCACTGCCGCCATGACCTTGGTGAAAACTCGTGGAGCTGTCGCCAGACCGAATGGCAGAGCTACGAACTGAAGATGGTCGTCTCCTATCACAAAACGTAGAAAACGTTGGTGCTCCGTAGCAATTGGCACGTGAAGATAGGCATCTTTGATGTCTATTGAGGCAAGGAAGTCTCCTCGAGACATTGAGGCAATGACGGATCGGAGGGATTCCATCCGAAACCGCCTGGCGTTCACATGCTTGTTGAGCAGTTTTAGGTCCAGAACAGGACGGAAGGAGCCGTCCTTTTTTGGAACCACAAAGAGATTGGAGTAAAATCCTCGCCCTCGTTCCTGAGGGGGGACAGGGATCACGACTCCTTCTGCTCTTAGAGAGTCCACCGCCTGCAGCAGGGCATCTGCTCGGTCGGGGTGTGGGGAGGTTCTGAAGAACCGAAGTGGAGGGCGAGAACTGAACTCGATTCGGTACCCGCGAGACAAAATGTCTGTTACCCACCGGTCTTTGACCTGTGACAGCCAAATGTCGCAAAAGCGGGAGAGCCTGCCACCGACCGAGGATGCGGAGGGAGGAGGCCGAAAGTCATGAGGTAGCCGCTTTGGAAGCGGTTCCTGCATTTGCTTTCCTGGGGCGTGAGTGAGCCCGCCAGGAATCTGAGTTCCCTTGTTCCTTCTGAGTCCTTTTGGCCGAGGAGAATTGGGCCTTGCCCGAGCCTCGAAAGGACCGAAACCTCGACTGCCACTTTTTCTGTTGAGGTTTACTTGCTCTGGGCTGTGGTAAGGAAGAGTCCTTACCCTTGGACTGTTTGATGATTTCAGCCAATGGCTCACCAAACAGTCTGTCTCTAGATAATGGCAAGCTGGTTAAGCATTTTTTGGAACCAGCATCTGCTTTCCAATCCTTTAACCACAAGGCTCTGCGCAAAACCACAGAATTTGCGGACGCCATAGAGGTACGGCTCGTAGATTCTAGGACCGCATTGATAGCATAGGTCGCAAACGCAGACATTTGCGAAGTTAGGGACGCCACTTGCGGTACTGCTGGATGTATGATAGCATCCACCTGTGCTAAACCAGCTGAAATAGCTTGGAGTGCCCACACGGCCGCGAATGCTGGAGCAAACGACGCGCCGATAGCTTCATAGACAGATTTCAACCAAAGGTCCATCTGTCTGTCGTTGGCATCTTTAAGTGAAGCGCCATCCTCTACTGCGACTATGGATCTAGCCGCAAGCTTGGAAATTGGGGGATCCACCTTTGGACACTGGGTCCAGCGTTTGGCCACTTCAGGGGGAAAAGGATAACGGGTATCCTTAGAACGTTTAGAGAAACGCTTGTCTGGATGAGCGTCGTGTTTTTGGATTGATTCTCTGAAGTCAGAGTGGTCCAAAAAAGCACTTAGTTTACGCTTGGGATACAGGAAATGGAACTTCTCCTGCTGTGCAGCTGCCTCCTCTGCTGAAGGGGCTGGGGGAGAAATATCCAACAGTCTGTTAATTGACGATATAAGGTCATTAACCATGGCGTCACCATCAGGGGCATCCAGATTGAGAGGGGCCTCAGGATCAGAATCCTGAGCACCGTCCTCAGTCTCATCACAGAGAGACTCTTGTCGCTGAGACCCTGAGCAGTGTGATGACGTCGAGGGTCTTTCCCAGCGAGCTCGCTTAGGCTGCCTGGGACTGTCATCTGAGTCAGAGACTTCAGCCTGTGAAGCTTGAGACCCCCTTGAAGTACGGATTAGTTCCAACTGAGGGGGACCAGGGAGCATAGACACAGCAGTGTCCATGGTCTGAGTAACTGGCCTGGACTGCAAGGCCTCAAGGATTTTTGTCATAGTCACAGACATTTTATCAGCAAAAACTGCAAAATCTGTCCCCGTCACCGGGGCAGGGTTCACAGGCGGCTCTGCCTGGGCTACCACCACAATAGGCTCTGGCTGGCGAAGTGCCACTGGGACTGAACATTGCACACAATGTGAGTCATTGGAGCCTGCCGGTAGATCAGCCCCACATGCAGTACAAACAGTGTACACAGCCTGTGCCTTGGCACCCTTGCGTTTTGCGGATGACATGTTGCTGTCTCCTCAGAGCAGTACAGGGTGTCTAGCCAAGAAGCGACCTTACAGTGCAACTATATAAATATATATATATATATGGTACTAAGAAAAAAGTACACGAATATATCACTGAGGCACTAGTGGGGCT
Organism: Anomaloglossus baeobatrachus; assembly: GCF_048569485.1. Classification (NCBI taxonomy): domain Eukaryota; kingdom Metazoa; phylum Chordata; class Amphibia; order Anura; family Aromobatidae; genus Anomaloglossus; species Anomaloglossus baeobatrachus. The sequence continues at coordinate 40,610,177 of NC_134357.1, read as the reverse complement.
AGCACTAAAATGCTGCTTACCGCCCGCTTAAGAGCGGGTGTGTGGTCGCCGAAATCCCTTTAGTCTGGGTCTCCCAGAGCCTGCTGCCTTTCCCCAGCCAGACTGCATGTGTAATGGCTGCCGGCGTCCTTGTGGAGAGGGGGGGCGGGCCCTGGGCGTATACAGACGAAGAGCGGGAAGCCTGCTTCCCCCTGTGCCTAGTGAGAGGGCTGGAGCATGTAAATAAAGCTCCAGCCCTCGGCGCTGCCAATTGAGCAGCGTCTCTCCCCTACCCTGATTGACAGGGTGGGGGCGGGAACGAAGCGGCGCTAGGCCGCAGAAGCCGGGTACTAAAGTATGGAAGCGCCGCCGCCGTAAAAGCGCGGTCGGCGCAAGGTCCCCGGCGCACCACAAGTCGCAGCTGCGCCGCCGCTCCAGGAGCGGTCGGCGCAGTAGTTCCCAACATGTAACGTCACTCAGCAAAGCTGCAGTGACCTAACCCCAGCGCACAGCGCTACTGTCCCCGGCGCACTATAACGCTCAGCAAGCCTTGAGAGTGTCCGTGCCTGCCGGGGACACCGAGTACCTGAATGATGCAGGGCCTTGTCCCTGACTGTACTCATGCTCCGAATCCAGCAGGTTCTCTGGGTCTGTGGATGGAGCCCGGCCTCAGGGCTTGGGGGCCGGCAAGATCCCACTTCCACAGAGCCCTCCAGGGGATGTGGAAGGAAAACAGCATGTGGGCTCCAGCCTCTGTACCAGCAATAGGTACCTCAACCTTACAAGCACCACCGCGGGTGAGAAGGGAGCATGCTGGGGGCCCTATATGGGCCCTCTTTTCTTCCATCCGATATAGTCAGCAGCTACTGCTGACTACAAACAGTGGAGCTATGCGTGGATGTCTGACCTCCTTCGCACAAAGCAGAAAAACTGGTGAGCCAGTGATCCCACTGGGGGTGTATAGCCAGAAGGGGAGGGGCCTTACACTTTTTAGTGTAATTGCTTTGTGTGGCCTCCGGAGGCAGTGCTATACACCCAATCGTCTGGGTCTCCCAATGGAGCGCCGAAGAAAATAATATTAACTACACAATAAATTCCAGAATACCCGATGCGTTAGAATCGGGCCACCTTCTAGTGTGTGTATATATAATTGTATTTGTATATATATATATATATATATATATATATATATATATATATATATATATATATATATATATATATATATATATATATATATATATATATATATATATATATATATATATATACACATATATATACACATATACATATATATACACATATATATATACATATATATATATACACACACACACACACACACACACACACACACACACACACTAATGTTTGATATAGCTGTATTATAGTCTAACTCAAGATCACGGCTCAATCTATTACGTATTGCGTGTGTGTGTGTCATGTGCTGCTCACCTTATTATAATACAGTGCCTCCTCTAGAGAGTATTCGCCTCTTCTTTCGTCGTCTCCGCTACCGCAGTGGGCTTGGGCACATATCCTCATCAGTCGCCCCATGTTACACATTAGGAGCGCAGTGTTGGTGGTGTCCATAATAGACTCGAAGTTAGCAATCCCTCTTTCAAAACTGGAAAAACTTTTCTTCCATAAATCTTGCTCAGCAATGGAGACGCCTCTGTTTGCTGCAAGACAAAAAGAGGAAAATGAATGTTTAAACGCCAAAGGAATAGAAATGTAACTCTTCCCAAGACAAGTGAAGCAATGCCTTTACATGGCCAGTCTGTTCCTACATATCTCATCAAGTGAATTGATATGCAACAGAGTCTGAAGAGCTATCTGTAGATCTGAAGCCTCCGTCACTCCAGCTCTATTCCCCACTCAGCGCCGCCTCTTCTTGCTTGACTCACACCCCCCTATGCTGTGTGATTTCAGAAAAAGGAGCTGTCAGTCAAGCAGGAGGCGGCAGCACTGCGTGGGGAATAGAGCAGTAGAGCTGGAGTGACGGAGGCTGTAGATTTACAGATAGCTCTTCAGACTCATTTGCATATCATTTGTTACATTGATTTCTCTGTAACTTCGGGATGGACTGGCCGTGTAAAAGGTTTTACTGGACTTGTCATTGAAAGAGCTACATATAAAAATAGTTTGGCGTGAGAAATCCTTTTGACAGATTCCCTTTAAAGGGGTGGTCTCAAATTCCAATCCTCAGGATAGGAAAAATTCTTTACTTCCCGGGAGGCGAGGGGAAAAGGCGTGGCTGTGAACTGAGGTTAGGTACTGCGCATCTGCCCCACTCAAATGAATAGGAGAGGATTAACAGTACCCCACTGTGGCCGCTATGCAGTTAACGGACCTGTGCTTTTCTGCTCCGTAACTAAACCCATCAGTTTGTCGGCAGCAGTGACAGGCTGTGGTACCGTGAGTTCTAAAAATATCCATCAATAGTAAAAAGTACCGACCCAGTTAAGGGAACGGGTTAGGATGATTTTACTACTGACACCAGTGGAACAGCTTTACAGGTCCTGGTAAAATAATAAAATGATATCTGCTTTGTAGTAATCAGATGTGCCAGCGCCAAGAAGTTTAAAGGGAACCTGTCAGGTCCAATATGCACCTAGAACCACGAGCAGTTGCACCTGTATACACTAGCATAGATAAAGAGAGCTTTAGAAAAAGAGAATTTTGTTACTTACCGTAAATTCTTTTTCTTATAGTTCCCTATTGGGAGACCCAGACCATGGGTGTATAGCTTCTGCCTCCGGAGGACACACAAAGTACTACACTCAAAAGTGTAGCTCCTCCCTCTGAGCCTATACACCCCCTGGAGAACCAGATCTAGCCAGTTTAGTGCAAAAGCTGAAGGAGAATAGCCACCCACAAGTAAAAACAGAGCAAAAACCGGAACAACCGGAGACTCTGTCAACAACAACAGCCGGTGATAACACGCGGAACAAGAAATTGCCAACAGGCAACAGGGAGGGAGCTGGGTCTCCCAATACGGAACTATAAGAAAAAGAATTTACGGTAAGTAAACAAAATTCGCTTTTTCTTTATCGTTCCTATGGGAGACCCAGACCATGGGACATCTCAAAGCAGTCCATGGGTGGGAATAAACAGAAAAACTGAGAAGTAGGCGTAGCCTAACTTCACAAGTGGGCGACAGCCGCCTGAAGGATGCGTCTGCCCAAGCTCGCATCTGCCGAAGCATGAGCATGCACTTGGTAGTGCTTTGAAAAGGTATGCAGGCTAGTCCAAGTGGCAGCCTGACAGACTTACTGAGCCGTAGCCTGGTGCCTGAAAGTCCAAGAGGCACCGACAGCTCTGGTCGCGTGTGCCTTGATCCCCGGTGGGAGAGGCACCTGAGAACACTGGTAGGCATCCGAAATGGTTGACCTAATCCAACGGGCCAAGGTCGGCTTAGAAGCAGAGAGACCCTTGCGCCGACCTGTGGTTAGCACAAAAAGAGAGGTGCACCGCCTAAGAGCAGCGGTGCGAGACACATAGATCCGGAGTGCCCGCACCAGATCCAGAGTATGCAACGCTTTTTCAAAGCGATGAACAGGAGCCGGACAAAAGGAAGGTAGGGTAATGTCCTGGTTAAGGTGGAAAAGAGAAACCACCTTAGGGAGAAAGTCCGGAGTCGGACGGAGAACCACCTTGTCTTGATGAAAAACCAAAAAAGGTGACTCCGAAGAGAGCGCAACCAAATCAGAGACTCTCCTGAGAGAAGTTATGGCAACTAGAAAGGCCACCTTCTGTGAAAGACGAAACAAAGAAACCTCCCTAAGAGGCTCAAAGGGGGGTTTCTGCAAAACCGTGAGAACCAAATTGAGGTCCCAGGGACCCAAGGGCCGCCGGTAAGGCAGGATGATGTGAGACGCACCTTGCATGAATGTGCGGACCTGAGCCAGCCGGGCGATACGCCGCTGGAACGGAACTGACAAAGCTGAGACTTGTCCCTTGAGAGAGTTAAGGGATAGTCCTAGCTGCAGACCGGACTGTAGAAAAGACAGAAGGGTCGGCAAGGAAAAAGGCCAAGGAGAATGGCCGGAAGAGCGACACCAGGACAGGAAAATCTTCCAAGTCCTGTGATAGATCTTGGCAGAGGAAGACTTACGGGCCCGAGTCATAGTGGAGATGACTTCAGGGGGGATACCAGAAGCCGTCAAGATCCAGGACTCAAGAGCCACGCCGTCAATCTGAGAGCCGCAGAATTCTGGCGGAAAAACGGACCTTGTGAGAGAAGGTCTGGACGGTCCGGAAGATGCCACGGCACCTCTACGGACAGATGGAGCAGGTCTGGGTACCAAGCTCGCCTGGGCCAGTCTGGAGCAATGAGGATGACTCGACGGCCCTCCATTCTGATCTTGCACAGAACTCTGGGCAAGAGAGCTAGAGGGGGAAACACGTAGGACAGACGAAACTGGGACCAGTCTTGAACCAGAGCGTCCGCGGCGAATGCCTGAGGATCGTGGGAGCGAGCCACGTAAACCGGAACCTTGTTGTTGTGACGGGATGCCATTAGGTCCACGTCCGGAGTGCCCCACTTGCGGCAGATTGACTGAAACACTGCCGGATGCAGGGACCACTCGCCACTGTCCACGGTTTGACGGCTGAGATAATCTGCCTCCCAGTTTTCCACGCCTGGGATGTGGACTGCGGATATGGTGGACTTGGAGTCCTCCGTCCATTGAAGGATGCGCTGTACCTCCAACATTGCCAGGCGGCTGCGTGTCCCGCCTTGGTGATTGATGTAGGCAACCGCTGTCGCGTTGCCTGACTGGACTCGGATGTGCTTGCCCGCCAATAGGTGGTGAAAAGCTAGGAGAGCCAGAAGCACGGCTCTGGTTTCCAGCACATTGATCGAGAGGGCTGACTCGGACGGAGTCCAAGTGCCCTGTGCTCGGTGGTGGAGACATACCGCTCCCCAGCCGGATAGACTGGCATCCGTGGTGAGGATCACCCAGGACGGGGCCAGGAAGGAGCGTCCCTGAGACAGAGAGAGGGGCCGAAGCCACCACTGAAGAGAGCTCCTGGTCTGTGGCGACAGAGCCACTAGCCTGTGCAAGGAGGAAGGCCGCTTGTCCCAACAGCGGAGAATGTCCAGCTGCAGTGGACGCAGATGGAACTGGGCAAAGGGAACAGCCTCCATTGACGCCACCATCTGACCCAGCACCTGCATCAGGTGCCTGATGGAATAACGGCGGGGCCTCAGCAGAGAGCGCACCGCCAGTTGGAGGGACTGCTGTTTGATTAAGGGCAACTTCACAAGTGCCGGCAGAGTCTCGAACTGCATCCCTAGGTACGTGAGCCTCTGGGTCGGAGTCAGAGTGGATTTGGGCAGATTGACAAGCCACCCGAATTGGACTAGAGTGGCGAGAGTGAGCGAGACACTCCGCTGACAGTCTGCGCTGGATGAAGCCTTGACTAGAAGATCGTCCAGGTAAGGAATCACTGCCAACCCCTGGAGGTGCAGAACCGCAACCACTGCTGCCATGACCTTGTTGAATACCCGAGGGGCCGTGGCTAACCCGAAGGGAAGAACCACGAATTGGAAATGTTCCTCTCCGATTGCAAAACGTAGCCAACGCTGGTGTGAGACTGCAACTGGCACATGCAGATAGGCATCTCTGATGTTGATGGATGCCAGGAAATCCCCTTGGGTCATTGAGGCAATGACTGACCGCAGAGACTCCATGCGAAAATGCCGCACCTGAACATGCTTGTTGAGAAGCTTGAGATCCAGGATGGGCCAGAAGGAACCGTCCTTTTTGGGGACTAGGAAGAGGTTTGAGTAGAAACCTCTGAACCGTTCCCGGGCGGGAACCGGTACAATTACTCCGTTGGCCTGCAAGGATGCCACGGCCTGAGAGAAGGCGGCGGCCTTGGAGCAGGGGGGAGTTGACAGAAAAAATCTGTCTGGCGGGTTGGAAGAGAATTCTATCCTGTAGCCGTGGGAGATGATATCCCGCACCCACTTATCGGAGACGTGTTGAAACCACGCGTCGCCAAAGTGGGAGAGCCTGCCACTGACTAAAGACGTTGCTGGCGCGGACAGATAGTCAAGAGGAGGCTGCCTTAGTGGCAGCAGCTCCTGCGGTCTTCTGAGGACGCGCTTTTGTGCGCCAGTTGGATTTTTGGTCCTTGGCTGAGTTAGTGGACGAGGCCGAGGGCTTAGAGGACGACCAGTTGGAGGAACGAACGGAACGAAACCTCGACTGATTCCTAACCTGGACAGGTTTCCTGGTTTTGGTTTGTGGCATGGAAGTACTCTTCCCGCCAGTAGCTTCCTTAATAATTTCATCCAGCTGTTCACCAAACAGCCTGGACCCAGCAAAAGGGAGTCCAGCAAGGTACTTCTTTGAAGAAGCATCTGCCTTCCACTCTCGAAGGCACAAGATGCTGCGGATAGCGAGGGAATTAGCCGAAGCCACCGCAGTGCGGTGAGAAGCCTCCAGCATGGCAGACATGGCATAGGATGAAAAAGCTGAAGCTTGGGAAGTTAAGGTAACCATTTCGGGCATAGATTCCCTGTCGAGGGAATGCATCTCCTCTAGAGAAGCAGAGATGGCTTTGAGAGCTCACACTGCTGCAAAAGTTGGGGAGTACGAGGCCCCCTGCCGCCTCATATACAGATTTGGCCAGAAGGTCAACCTGGCAGTCAGTGGAATCCTTAAGAGAGGTGCCATCAGCCACTGATAAAACGGTCCGGGCTGAGAGTCTAGACACCGGGGGGTCTACCTTTGGTGAATGAGCCCACTCCTTGACCACCTCAGGTGGAAAGGGAAAACTGTCATCAGAACCACGCTTTGGGAAGCGTTTTTCAGGACAGGCCCTAGGCTTGGTCACAGCGGCCTGAAAACTGGAGTGGTTAAAGAACACACTCTTTGTCCTCTTAGGCGAGGTAAACTGGTGCTTTTCTGCCAGAGAGGGTTGCTCCTCTGATACTGGCGGATTGAGATCCAGTACAGAATTAATGGACGCAATCAAATCACTAACATCTGAGTCACTTTCGGACAGATCAATGGGAAACATGGAGTTAGTCTCCGAGCCCCCTGTAAAGGCATCCTCCTCGTCCTGCGAGTTAGCTTCTGAAAAAGAGCCGCGGGACGAGGAAGGAGAGGGAGCCCTGCGTCTCCTCTTAGGAGGACGGGGTCTGGGACCAGATGATGAATCCTCTGAGCTCCGGTCCTGAGAGACCCCTAGCAGCAGAGGCACCCTGTGAAGGGGGCTGATGCATGTTCAGCAAAGTCCTGGACAGCTGTCCCATGGAGTCGGCAAAAGACTGGGAGATAGACCTAGAAAAGGATTCTACTCAGGCCGGGGGTTCAGCCACAGGAGCCGGAGCAGCCGGAGAGACCACTGGGGGTGCGATTCCAGGCTGAGGCATCGTCAGGTTAGAGCAGGCATCACAATGTGGATAGGTGCTCGGTTCAGGCAGTAGGAGCTTACATGCAGTGCATACTGAATACAGCTTTGGAGCCTTGCTCCTCGTGTGAGACATGCTGCTGGAGTGGGGGCTCTGCCAGAATGACCCCCAGAGAGTATATACAAAGGTCCACAACCAGAGGTTGTGGCTTACCAGACCGCTGGAGCGGTGTTGTGTGCCCTCCAGATCCCGAAGCCCGGACCCCCAAGCACCTCAGCAGGGATGCTTCAGACCAGTGCTGATCGCAGGGAAAAACGCTGAGAAAATGGCCGCCGGAGCGAAGAGAGGGGGCGGGACCAACTCTGAGAGCGGGATCTGGAGGGCCAAAGAGACTTACAGGGGAGGAGACATGTACCCAGTGAGGAGTGTCCCTCCCCTGTGCAGAACGGCCGCTGGGCGGAGCCGCGCTGTTCCTCTGCATGAATTGAAACAGCAGAAAAAAAGTCTTTAAATTTGCCTTATATTACATCATATCCCATGGCCCAAGAACCACCAACACCGAAAGTTGCACATAGAAAAACTTTAATTGGTTGGGTCAAGCATATAAATGTTACATGGGATATGAAAAATTGTAACAAGTAGAAAGGTTAAATGACACATAAGAGCGAATAGAGAACCCCATGTGGGGCTGCATGGATCAACTTAGGTGCACACAAAAGGGTGTACTCCCAGCAGGGCCAGTGTGAGTGCCTTTTACAAAAAACATATGTTCACCTAATCAAGAACTCTAAGCACATTCCAGATAAATGCACAGGAATATATTCCCAGCAGAGCCAGTGTAAGGCTATGTGCGCACGTTGCGTACTAGCCCTGCAGATATTTCTGCAGCGATCTGAAGAGCACATGTGCGCTTTAGATCGCTGCAGAAATGTCCGTAGTGAGCGCCGATTCCATGCGCTCTGCCTGCAGCTCCTGCCATAGACAGAGCAGGAGCTGCCGGCAAAGCGCAGGAAAAAAGTGACATGTCACTTCTTTTTGCGCAGCGCTTCGGCAGTAGCCGAAGCGCTGCGCTCTTAGACGCCACGTGCGCACGGCCCCTGCACAATCTCCATAGACTGTGCAGGGGACGCAGGACGCATGCAGTTACGCTGCGCTACAAAGCGCAGCGTAACTGCATGTTTTTACGCAACGTGCGCACATAGCCTAAGTGCCTATACAAAGGTAGATTCACAGTAAGTGACAGAATAACACTTAAGTAAATGACAATAGGCATGTTACCCACACATATCGTCCGGTGAACAGGAGTATGTTCCCAGCAAGGCCAGTGTAAATGCCATTGCAATAAACAAGTTCACAGTTAGTGACAGTGTAACACTTTAGTACATGAGCATAGGCACATTACCCAGACATCTAGTCCAATGGACAGGGGTACATTCCCAGCAGGGCCAGTGTAAGTGCATGCAGTCACACAAGGGGAAAAAAGTCCCAATACGTATTTCGTGGTGACTTCCTCAGGGGTCCCCTGAGGAAGTCACCACGAAATACGTATTGGGACTTTTTTCCCCTTGTGTGACTGCATGCACTTACACTGGCCCTGCTGGGAATGTACCCCTGTCCATTGGACTAGATGTCTGGGTAATGTGCCTATGCTCATGTACTAAAGTGTTACACTGTCACTAACTGTGAACTTGTTTATTGCAATGGCATTTACACTGGCCTTGCTGGGAACATACTCCTGTTCACCGGACGATATGTGTGGGTAACATGCCTATTGTCATTTACTTAAGTGTTATTCTGTCACTTACTGTGAATCTACCTTTGTATAGGCACTTACACTGGCTCTGCTGGGAATATATTCCTGTGCATTTATCTGGAATGTGCTTAGAGTTCTTGATTAGGTGAACATATGTTTTTTGTAAAAGGCACTCACACTGGCCCTGCTGGGAGTACACCCTTTTGTGTGCACCTAAGTTGATCCATGCAGCCCCACATGGGGTTCTTTATTCGCTCTTATGTGTCATTTAACCTTTCTACGTGTTACAATTTTTTATATCCCATGTAACATTTATATGCTTGACCCAACCAATTAAAGTTTTTCTATGTGCAACTTTCGGTGTTGGTGGTTCTTGGGCCATGGGATATGATGTAATATAAGGCAAATTTAAAGACTTTTTTTCTGCTGTTTCAATATGTTCCTGAAGTTGTTGCCTTTTACCTTGTATAAGTCTGTTTCAACTGTCCTGGTTGTTGCTAATCCTCTGCATGAATGACATGCGAGGGCAGTGAAACCGAAAGTAGGCCTCCGGCGAAGCCGGGGCCTAAATTTGAGCGGTGCGGCCAGCACGCAGGCAACATCGGCGCGGTTCTCAGGCGACAGCCAGAGAACCCGCCGGAAATGTCATAAAACTCACTCAGCACACTCTCCCACAACAATAAAGTACAGGGACCCCCAATATATAAACGTCTCAGGTACTTAGCTTGCTGAGACGCAGGGTTCCAAGTCCCTGGGGATGAGTGCTCCGGTCCAGCAGGATCCTGAAGGGCTGCGGATGGAGACCGGTCTCCTGCCAAGCATGGAGAACCGTGCTGGCTCCCACTTCAAGCCAGAGCCCAGGAATCAACCTTAACAGCACCGCCGACACAGTGGGGTGAGAAGGGACATGCCGGACGTCCAGGCTTGGACCCGCTTTTCTTCAAACTCTTTCCAAAAATTAAAAATCAGATGAGAATGCATGTGTGGATGTATGCCTCCTGAACACAAAGCGATAAACTGGCTAGATCTGGTTCTCCAGGGGGTGTGTAAGCTCAGAGGAAGGAGCTACACTTTTGAGTGTAGTACTTTGTGTGTCCTCCGGAGGCAGAAGCTATACACCCGAATGTCTGGGTCTCCCATAGGAACGATGAAGAAAATTGCAAAAAAAGGATCTTAAAATAAAAAAAATCCTAACAAATGTTCCAAGTATTCTGCAAAAATCACCTTGTGTAAACCTACACGTACACTGCACTTATAAATCAACCCGGGTAGGCAAAGTTGTTTCTTTTTTTCGGTTTGCCATTACATACTCAATTTTTGTCACTTAAACATTTACCGCTGAATCCCGGCTTCAGGCTTTTAAAATGAAAAAAAAAGGGCTGAAATTGCAGGAAAATTGCAGAGAAAAATGTAAATTAAGAGGAAATAAATATAAGGTTTATCGGCATCAGAATCTTTAAAAAAAAATATGACTGCCCTGAAAATAACAGGGAAAATGTAAATTGCATTGCAGGAACTCCATTAACGAGCCCAACTACATGTGCAAAGGAACGAAGATCAGTAGTACATTGTAGCTTGCTGCGGGGGTTACAGGAGGACATGGCAGGAGCGTACGGAGCTTAGAAACTCGAGACGTCAACTTCTGGGGAAAGTTTTTGAGCCTTCGCTCAAGACTTGGGTTATTTGGTGCCTGTGAATATGATTGTTTCTAGGGGTTTGGCTTTTAAAGGGCGGGAAGATACGCAGGCATACCATCGCCGCATCCTCACATTCAGCTCCTATGGAATTGTTTAGAGGGAGGAATATACCGTATTTTCCGGCGCTGGGTCTTCTCTTATAGGGTGTATAATTACAGTCATCGCAAACAGGCTCACAGGACGCGCTAAGGGGTGTCACGGCGGGCGGCATTGATCTGCGGGCTGCGATGGTGTCTCGGCGGTGGGTGCATTGATCTGCGAGCTGCGATGGTGTCTCAGTGGCGGGTACATTGATCTGCGGGCTGCGATGGTGTCTCGGCGGCGGGTGCATTGATCGGTGGGCGGATGGGCTATGAGGGTGTCTCGGGTGTATTAAGCTGACTACCGGCTCCATTGAATCTCCTGCGGTTAACGCGATGAACTTCAAGAAAATGGCCGTGGAGGCGGCGCATGCGCAGATTGATGCAGTGGACTTAAAGAAAATGGCTGCGGAGTCCTATCTGCGCACGCGCAGCCTCAGTGGCCATTTTCTTGAAGTCCATCTCGTCAACCGCGGGCGATTCAATGGAGCTGGCAGTCAGCTCAGTGCACCTGCTGCTGAGACATCGCATCCTGTGACAGCTCCGAAAACTACCGGCCCGCACATCAATGGCACCCGCCGCGACACCCCCGAGATCCTGCCCCCTATGACCCAGCTTCACCACAGTCGCCCTGGTAAGCCATATCCGGGGGATTCAATTGCGCCCGCCGCGGCACCCTCAAGCGCGTCCTGTGACCCTGCCTCCTATGACGCCACTCCTCCTCCACCGTAACCCTGGTAAGCCATAAGCGGGAGATTCAGTTGAGCCTGCAGCTACACCCCTGAGCCCACAGTATCGCCTTCCTTTGTTGGAAGAGGGATAGACATACAGCGAGAATACCCCAAACTCTATATTTTCACTGGAAAAGTTGGAGGGTGGGGGTGGGGGGTGGGGGTTCGTCTTCTGCACTGGAAAATACGATATATTGGCTTTCTAATATTATCAGCTGCTAACAAATAATTCCGGTACCTTTACGCTAACATAGCACATGGTCATTGAGGGTCCGACTACTGGGACCACCAACGATACTGAGAAGTCGGATGTGGAGTTACAGCTTGTATTATACCTCAGAGCTGCATTTACAGTTCTGCAGGCTTCAACGCTAAGACCTCCCAGCACTACTTGCTGGCTTAGGCCGGTTTTACACATTCGGCATTTCGATGTTTTGCCGGATCCGGCACACTCCAGTACAGTGCAATACACTACAATGGCATCGCAGCAAACTCCGGTCACATAACAGCATGTGACCGGAGCTTGCCGCGATGCCATTGTACTGTACCGGAGTGTGACGGATCCGGCAAAGCAGCAAAACGCCGGATGTGGGAAACCGGCCTTAGTGTCAAGCCCTCCTGCATTACATGAGTGCAGCTATGCTAGATAGTAACAGTTTGCATACAGCTTGTTGCCTGGGAGGCCGACCACCGCTGCTGTCTAGCTTGTAAGCACTGTGTTGAAGCTGGACGGGATAAGGAGGCAACCGCGATCATGGTCAGCTTCAAAACAGCACTTACAAGCTCAATAAAAGCACTTGTTAGCGCTGAGGATATTCTGCATCTGATAATTACTCTGCATCTTCTCTCATCGGGAAAAAAAGAAAAAAATTAAGTTGTGTGTCCAATAGATGAGCCATGTCCCCTTCTCCTCCTGTGCACTCTCCAATGGCCTGGTTGTAAATTTTCTGCCTGCAGCAGGAGCCTCTCCCCTTTAACAAGGGTCACTCATTCACAGATGTGAGTGTATGCATTTTAGGACTATGTAGACTTACATTCTGTTTCAAGCTCCCTCCCTTACAGGTTTGCCCAACTTGATTATTTTTGTCTATATTACACATAAAATCCGTGTGTAAAGTTACTAGTAAGTAAAGAAGGGAATTTTGTTTACTTACCGTAAATTCCTTTTCTTCTAGCTCCAATTGGGAGACCCAGACAATTGGGTGTATAGCTATTGCCTCTGGAGGCCACACAAAGTATTACACTTAAAAGTGTAAGGCCCCTCCCCTTCTGGCTATACACCCCCAGTGGGATCACTGGCTCACCAGTTTTAGTGCCAAAGCAAGAAGGAGGAAAGCCAATAACTGGTTTAAAGACCAATTCAATCCGAGGAAACATCGGAGAACTGAACCATACCACATGAACAACATGTGTACCCGAAAAAACAGAAAAACCCCGAGAAAACAGGGCGGGTGCTGGGTCTCCCAATTGGAGCTAGAAGAAAAGGAATTTACGGTAAGTAAACAAAATTCCCTTCTTCTTTGTCGCTCCATTGGGAGACCCAGACAATTGGGATGTCCAAAAGCAATCCCTGGGTGGGTAAAAGAATACCTCATGATAGGGCCGTCAAACGGCCCTCTCCTACAGGTGGCCAACCGCCGCCTGAATGACTTATCTACCTAGGCTGGCGTCTGCCGAAGCGTAGGTATGCATCTGATAATGCTTGGTAAAAATAAGTAGACTCGACCAGGTGGGTGCCTGACACACCTGCTGAGCCGTAGCCTGGTGCCGTAATGCCCAGGATGCACCCACGGCTCTGGTAGAATGGGCCTTCGGCCTTGAGAGAACCAGAAGCCCAGTAGAACTGTAGGTTTCAAGAATTGGTTCCTCGAGCCCCCGAGCAAGGGTGGATCTGGAAGCTTGCGACTGTTTACGCCGACCAGCGACAAGGACAAAGAGTGCATCCGGGTGGCGCAGGAGCGCCATGCGGGAAGTAGAACCTGAGTGCTCTCACCAGAACCAACAGATGCAAATCTTTCTGAAATTGATGGACTGGACGAGGACACAAAGAAGGTGAGGTGATATCCTGATTGATATGAAAATGGGATACCACCTTAGGGAGAAATTCCGGAACCGGACGCAGAACTACCCTGTCCTGGTGAAGGACCAGGAAGGGAGTTTGTATGAGAGCGTTGCTAGCTCGGAAACCCTCCTAAGAGACGAGACCGTTACTAGAAGGCCACTTCCCGTGAAAAACGGGAAGGGAGACATCCTTCAAAGGCTCGAAAGGCGGCATCTGGAGAGCAATTAGAACCTTGTTCAGATCTCAGGGCTCTAACGGCCGCTTGTACGGAGTGCTGAGAAGACAAACTCCCCGTAGGAACGTGCGTACCTGAGGAAGTCGTCGTTTCTGAAAAAATACAGATAGCGCTGAGACTTGTCCCTAAAGGGAACTGAGCGACAACCCATTTTCCTACCTAGATTGCAGGAAGGAAGGAAACATAGACGATGCAACCGGCCAGGGAGAAACACCCTGCGCCGAGCACCGAGATAAGAACATCTTCCACGTCCTGTGGTCAATCTTGGCGGACGTTGGTATGCTAGCCTGTCTCATGTTGGCAACCACGTCCTGAGGTAATCCTGACGACACTAGGTTCCAGGACTCAATGCCACACCATCCGGTTGAGGGCCGTAGAATTCAAATGGAAGAATGGCCCTTGAGACAGCCAGTCTGATTGGTCTGGTAGTGCCCCCGGTTAGCCTACCGTGAGGCACCACAGAACCGAGTACCACAACATCCTCGGCCAATTTGTAGCGACGAGGATGGCGCGGCCGCAGTCGGTCTTGATCTAGCGCAGTACTCTGGGCAACAATGCCAGAGGTGGCACCTAAGGTAGCTGGAACTGCGACCAATGCTGAACTAAGGCGTTTGCCGCCAGAGCTCGATGATTGTGAAACCGTGCCATGAAGCTGGCACATTGTTGTTGTGCCGTGACGCCATTAGATCGACGTCCGGCCTCTGTCAGCGGCGCCAGATCTCCTGAAACCCGTCCGGGTGAGGAGACCATACTCTTTCGGCCACACCTCAGCGACTTAGGAAGTCAGCTTCCTAGTTTCCACACTTGGGATGTGAATTGTGGATATGGTGGATGCCGTGTCTTCCACCCACATCAGAACCTGCCGGACTTCCTGGAAGGCTTGCCGGTTGCGCGTTCTTCCTTGGTGGTTGATGTATGCCACCGCTGTGGAGCTGTCCGACTGAAGTCGGATATGCTTGCTTTCCAGCCGCTGTTGGAAGGATTGTAGGGCAAGATACACTGCTCTGTGTTCAAGAACATTGATCTGAAGAGTGGACTCTTGCTGAGTCCACGTACCCTGAGCGCTGTAGTGGAGAAAAACTGCTCCCCACCCTGATAGACTCGCGTCTGTCGTAACTATCGCCCAGGACGGGGATAGGAAGGACCTTCTTTTTGACCAAGAGGTGAGAAGAATCCACCACCGTAGAGATTCCTTGGCCGCCTGAGAAAGAACGACGACTCTGTTGAGGGACGTCGACTCCTCGTCCCATTGACGGAGAATGTCCCATTGTAGTGGACGCAGTAAAACTGCGCGAAAGGAACTGCCTCCATTGCTACCATCTTACGTAGGAAGTGCATGAGGCGTCTCAATGTGTGCGACTGGTTCTTAAAGAAGAGCTTGCAGCCCGTAGTGAATGCTGTTTGTCTAGCGGCAGCTTCACTATCGCTGAGAGAGTAAGAAACTCTATGCCTAGATATGTTATCGATAGGGTCGGGGTCGGATCTGACTTTAAAAAGTTGATGATCCACCCAAAACTCTAGAGAGTCTCCAGCGCAACGTTCGGGCAGTGTTGGCATGTTTCCTAAGAGAGTGCCTTGACAAGTAGATCGTCTAAATACGGGACCACAGAGTGACCCTGAGAGTGCAGGACTGTGACTACTGCTGCCCTGACCTTGGCGAAGACCAGTTGGACTGTCGCTAGCCGGAAGGTAGAGCTACGAACAGAGGGTGTTCGTCTCCTATAACGAAGCGTAGAAACGCTAGTGCTCTGGATCAATCGGCACGTGTGGATAAGCATCCTTGATGCCTAATGATGGTAGGAAATATCCTTGGGACCTTGAGGCGATGACATGGCGGAGGGATTCCATCCGGAACCGCCTGGTGTCCACGAGCTTGCTGAGCATTTTTAGATCCAGAACGGGACGGAACGGCCCGTTGTTATAGGTACCGCAAAGAATTTGGGGTAAAAACCGTGACCTTGTTCCTGAAGAGGAACGGGGGTCATCACTCTTTCTGCCTATAGAGTGCACCCTGTTTGCAGAAGAGCAGCGGCCCGGCCGGGAGGTGGAGAAATTCTGAAGAATCGAGTTGGAGGACGAGAAGTGAGCTCTATCCTGTACCCGTGAGACAGAATGTCTCACACTCAATGGTCATTGACCTATGGCAGCTAAATATCGCCAAGGCGGGAGAGCCTGCTACCGACCGAGGCCGCAAGTCATGAGGAAGCCGCCTCAGGGGACAGGGATAACGTGTATCCTAAGCCGTTTGGAGAAGCGCATATCTGGATAAGCGTGGTGTTCCTGGACTGCCTCTCTGAAGGCAGAGTGGTCCAGAAAAATACGTGAAGCTGACTCCTCCACTGGAGGAGCTGTGAGAAATAACCCACATTCTATAGATGGACGCTATAAAGATTATTTACTATGGCGTCACAATCAGGTGTATCCAGATTGAGAGCGGTCTCAGGATCAGAATCCTGAGCCGCTACTTCCGCCTCATTACACAGCGAGTCCTTCTGTTAGGACCCTGATGAAACCGAGGCCGCTCATAGCGAGCCCACTTAGGCTGTCTGGGACTGACGTCCGTGCAGAGCCGTGACTCTGGGATGCGTGTGACATTCCCGGAGCTGTTAGTTATTCACACTGAGGGGGGCCATGGATCAATGATTCAACAGTGCCCATATTGTGAGAGACATGTCCGGACTGCTAGGCTTCTAGTATCATAGCCATAGTCTCAGAAAAACTGTCAGTAAATACTGCAGACACCGTCCTCATCCCCTGGCCATTAGTGCATACAATGGGAGTCTATGTACCTGCCGGCCGTATAGCCGTACATGCTGTACCAGCTGTATAGAAAAACATGTGGTTCTGCACCTTTGTTTTACACAGAGAATATGCTGATAACTCCTCCGCATAATCCAGGAGGGTATATACAACGTGCGACCAAACAGTGCAATGTATATAGTACAAGCATATCTATAAGTGCACTTCTGCACTAGTGGGGTTAGCACCACAGGTGCTGCTTAACGCCTGTTACAGCGATTGTGTGACTATCAGAATGCCAGGGTCTTCCACACTTGTCTCTGTATTGTACAGAAACTGACACTAATGGCTGCCGGTGTCCTTGTAGAGAAGGAAGCCGTGGGCGTGCCTGAGAAAGTGCGGGAATCCGGATTCACAGTGCACACAGTGAGAGGGGTGGAGTATGCAAAACATACTCCAGCTCTCAGCTCTGCTCTATGCAGCGTCACGCCCCTACCCTGACTGTCAGGGCTATGGGCGGTAACGAAGGGAGACTAGGCCCAGAAGCCGGGGACTCGAGTTAACAGCGCGGCCGCCGTAAACGCGCGGGCCGCGCTGAAGTCCCCGGCGCACCACAAGTGCCAGCCGCGCCGCAGTTCCAGCAGCCGGCGCGACCGATTCATAGAAGTGGCCAGCGTCCCGCCCCTCTCCTGACTGGCAGGTCTGGGGGCGGGAACGAACGGAAGCAGGCCGCAAAAGCCGGGGACTCTAGTTATCAGCGCGGCCGCCGTAAAAGCGCGGGCCGCGCTGAAGTCCCCGGCGCACCACAAGTGCCAGCCGCGCCGCAGTCCCTGCGGCCGGCGCGACCAATTCCCATAAGTGAGCCTGCTTCAGCAAAGCTGAATGAGGCCATGGCACAGGCGCCGCAGCGCTGATGTCCCCCGGCGCACTACAACACCCAGCATGCTGCGGTGTGAGCGCCAAATGCACGGGGACACAGAGTACCTTGAGGAAGCAGGGCCATGTCCCTGATGTACTCCGCTCCATCCAGCATCTTCTCCAGGGGCTGTAGATGGAGCACGGTCTCAGTGCCTGGAGACCGGTAAATCCCACTTCACCCAGAGCCCTGTAAAAAGGGATGGGGAAGGAATCAGCATGTGGGCTCCTGCCGCCGTACCCGCAATGGGTACCTCAACCTTACAAACACCTCCGACATACAGTGGGGTGAGAAGGGAGCATGCTGGGGACACTATATGTGTCCTCTTTTCTTCCATCCGACATAGTCAGCAGCTGCTGCTGACTAAAAAGTGGAGCTATGCGTGGATGTGTTGCCTCCTTCGCACAAAGCACAAAACTGGTGAGCCAGTGATCCCACTGGGGGTGTATAGCCAGAAGGGGAGGGGCCTTACACTTTTAAGTGTAATACTTTGTGTGGCCTCCAGAGGCAATAGCTATACACCCCAATTGTCTGGGTCTCCCAATGGAGCGACAAAGAAAAGAGAACTTACCCGATCGCTCAGTCTGGAGGGCGGCTGCCTGGTTCATGTAAAACACTCCGATTTCATTGCGGATATTGCCCAGTCTCTTCAGGACCTGAGTCTGCTGCTCGGGGTTTTGGGTCTTGAGGTTTGTGACAATCAGGATGTCGTTGGCGGCTTCATAACATTTACAGCTGATGGAGAGCTGGCACTCCAAGTCAGTGATCAGGTCAGTGATAAAGGAAAACCCTGAAAGAAAGAAAGGTATAGATGGATTCATGGTCACCTCAGCTAGAAAAGTCCCTCAGCTGCTGCCCAGCCTCACCATAGGCACCTCAGCTGCGGCACGGCCTCACCATATGCACCTCAGCTGCGGCACAGCCTCACCATATGCACCTCAGATGGTGCACAGCCTCACCATAATGCACCTCAGATGGTGCACAGCTTCACCACATGCACCTCAGATGGTGCAAAGCCTCACCATAATGTACCTCAGATGGTGCACAGCTTCACCACATGCACCTCAGCTGCGGCACATACTCATCATATGCACCTCAGCTGCTGCACAGCGTCACCATATGCACCTCAGGTGCTGCACAGCGTCACCATATGCACCTCAGCTGCTGCACAGCGTCACCATATGCACCTCAGGTGCTGCACAGCGTCACCATATGCACCTCAGGTGCTGCACAGCGTCAACATATGCACCTCAGGTGCTGCACAGCGTCACCATATGCACCTCAGATGCTGCACAGCGTCACCATATGCACCTCAGGTGCTGCACAGCGTCACCATATGCACCTCAGGTGCTGCACAGCGTCACCATATGCACCTCAGGTGCTGCACAGCGTCACCATATGCACCTCAGGTGCTGCACAGCGTCACCATATGCACCTCAGGTGCTGCACAGCGTCACCATATGCACCTCAGGTGCTGCACAGCGTCACCATATGCACCTCAGGTGCTGCACAGCGTCACCATATGCACCTCAGGTGCTGCACAGCGTCACCATATGCACCTCAGGTGCTGCACAGCGTCACCATATGCACCTCAGGTGCTGCACAGCGTCACCATATGCACCTCAGGTGCTGCACAGCGTCACCATATGCACCTCAGGTGCTGCACAGCGTCACCATATGCACCTCAGGTGCTGCACAGCGTCACCATATGCACCTCAGGTGCTGCACAGCGTCACCATATGCACCTCAGGTGCTGCACAGCGTCACCATATGCACCTCAGGTGCTGCACAGCGTCACCATATGCACCTCAGGTGCTGCACAGCGTCACCATATGCACCTCAGGTGCTGCACAGCGTCACCATATGCACCTCAGGTGCTGCACAGCGTCACCATATGCACCTCAGGTGCTGCACAGCGTCACCATATGCACCTCAGGTGCTGCACAGCGTCAACATATGCACCTCAGGTGCTGCACAGCGTCAACATATGCACCTCAGGTGCTGCACAGCGTCACCATATGCACCTCAGCTGCTGCACAGTGTCACCATATGCACCTCAGCTGCTGCAGAGCCTCACTATGTGCCCCGCACCTCATTTATTGCAGAGCCTCGCAACAGGCACAGTCTCAATAGATGCACCTCAGCTGCGGCACAGCCTCACCATATGCACCTCAGCTGTGGCACAGCCTCATCATATGCACCTCAGCTGCTGCAGAGCCTCACCATATGCACCTCAGCTGCTGCACAGCCTCACCATATGCACCTCAGCTGCTGCACAGCCTCATCATATGCACCTCAGCTGCTGCAGAGCCTCACCATATGCACCTCAGCTGCTGCACAGCCTCACCATATGCACCTCACACCTCATTTATTGCAGAGCCTCACAACAGGCACAGTCTCAATAGATGCAACACAGATGCAGCAGATAATCATAATACACACCTTTCCAATTGCCATTTGTATATCCTACCAGCTAGAGAGAACAAAGGGTCAGATAATGGGCGGCACGGTGGCTCAGTGGTTAGCACTGCAGTCTTGCAGCGCTGGGGTCCTGGGTTCAATTCCCACCAAAGGACACCATCTGCAAGGAGTTTGTATGTTCTCCCCGTGTTTGCGTGGGTTTCCTCCGGTTTCCTCCCCCACTCCAAAAACATACAGTTAGGGACCTTAGATTGTGAGCCCCAATGGGGACAGTGTTGCCAATATATGTAAAGTCCTATGGAATTAATAGCGCTATATAAATGAATAAATTAATTATTATTATTATTATAACGGCAGACAAAATAATTGCAGATTTGCCAGACTTTTTATAGCACCTCATTACTGCCTCTGCAAGGCGTTTTTTTTTTTGCAAAGTTTGTGATTCTCCAAGTTTGCTTTTTAATGGGCCATTTATTAGGTGCAGCTAATTCCCACTAGATCTTCCACTGTGGGAAAAGCACATTAGAGTGGAAGAGGTTATACATTAGAAATAGTGAGGAGACGCCGGCAAAACTCACCTTCACAGCTGGACTCCCTGTGCAGACTGTGCAGAATCTCCTGATCGTCCCTCGTCTGATAATTATATTCCTCGAAGTAGGCGGCTCGATTGCCGGCGTTCTGGGCCAGCATGAGCTGGATGTCTCCGCAGAGGGCGAGATACTGACAGAGCAGCAGCATCACTTCCGGAACTTGGTTAGTACATAGGCAGCTGTAAGCATCTAGCGAGGAGGAGAGAGAGAAAAGCTGCATTGTCAATCTACATCTTAATACAAAAAGAAGATTTTGGGTACTCACTGTTCATTGTAATTTGCCTGAAGAAGGAGCCTTGATGCTGTGAAAGCTTGCCAATATCATTTTTCTGGTTAGCCTATAAAAGGTATCCGTTCTAAAATACTTTTGTCATTCTTGGGACATAGTATTTCAATATATTTTTCTAGCTAAGACCTCTTTCACACGTTTGTGAAAAACCACGCACGTTTTTTCACGGACGTGTCAGAGGTGCGTTTTGCCCTCCGTGAGCCGTGTTTATGGCACTACATGTGTTCTCCGTGTGTTATCCGTGAAAACACACGGAGAACGGGAACTTTCTGCTCACCTGTCCCTGGCGTTGCTGTCCGTGGTGCTGATGTACGGTCTCCGGTCCTGCCGACTCCCCGCTGCTGCTGCTGCTTCCGACCGCAGTGAAGTGAATATGCAATGAGCATAATGAGCGGCGGTTGGAAGCAAGTGACAGCAGCGGCAGAGACAGCAGCGCTGGAGAAGGTGAGTAAAGTTTTTTTTTTTTATTTTCTCAAACACGTGTGTTTTCTCTGGCGCGTGTCACACGGAACACCTCCGTGTGGTCCGTTTGCGTTCCGTGTGACACCCGTGATGCGGGAGGAAAACTGACCTGTTGACGTGTGGAGCACACGGACACACGTATGCTCCACACGTACACGGTCCATGGCAGAACACGCACGTGAGCGAAGACCCATTGATTTTAATGGGTCTACGTGTGCCCGTGTCTCCGGTACGTGAGGAAAAGGACCAAAGACGTACCAGAGACAAGGACGTGTGAATGAGGCCTAGCACAGTACCACAATATTACCTTGTATTGCACAGGGTACTCATTTTGAAATCTTTTTTAGATCTTTCATTAGGGGACACCTGTAACCATGTTGTGTGCTGCTGCTACCAGGCAAGAAAAAAGTGATTGTATACTACTAAGGAGCAAACGTTTTTGCATCGTGCCAGCCTCCTAGCAGCAGCATACACCTATGGTTTTCTGTTACCCCCAATGACGCAACAGAGAAATTGTGGCATCAGCACTGTCCCTAAATGACTAAATCCATTCATATCCGGCTGAGCGAGTAGACTGGTATGGGATGTACACCCAGCACTACTGGCATTCTGGAGCTGGGCGAAGGTGGGGAGGGGGGGGGATTGGTATCTTGTTTCTAAGTTTTGTGCAATCTGTCTTTGCTCAGGGTCCCAATATTCACATTAAAAAGGGGGCTTTCCACTACAATTAGGATAGTTCACCAGTATCGGATCAGGGGGGCCAGATCTCCATCAATCAACTACTATCATCTCAGGTGTCAGCCGGATATACACAGTATAGGGAGCAAGACACAAATGCTCCATACAATGTTTTGCAGCTGATGCTCAGCTCCTAATGAAGAGAATAGCGTGACCTCCGATTGAAACTAGTGTATACCCCCATCCCTAAAGTTATATTTATTAGTTCACTTGATGCTTGCAGAGAGATTTGCCACTTATGATAAGAAAAGTCCTCAATTATAAAAAGGCAGCTGGTGTAGATTCAGATTAAATAAATACACGAAGGGGAAAAAAATCCTAAAACGATATTACTCCGTAATCTGAATCATGGCGTTGGACTGCAGAGGATTTGAGGATTTACAAAGTGAGATGCCATGATTTCACCTGTAGATTTATCACAATTCAACATGGATAATTGATATGCTGGTAGCTGCCATGGTATTGGGTCAGAATCTTTATATAAAAAAAAAAAAAAAAAAAAAAAAAAAAGGATTTTTGGTACTCACCATAAAAATTCCTCTTGTAGCAATTATTGAAGGACAAAAAAAAACCATGGGTAATATTCTGCCACGAAGGCTGATACCTCTCAGAAAAAGACAGTCTCCACCCCAATAGCCAACAAGCAGCCATTCAGTTAGTACAAAAACAATAGGAGCGAAACAAAAGACCACTCAACCAAGGGAAAGTTCTGTGACCACCAATGACTGCTAAATATTTTATTTCAAGTACCAAAAATCCTCTTTTTAGGGCATTTCATTGGTGGGACACAGAATCCATGGTACGTCCTATCTCAGAATAGCGATGTGTCGACAGACCACGCGTAGGTTGTTGTGGAGGAGCCGAATTTTTTTTCTAAAAAGTAGCCTTAGCATCTGCCTCCAAGTAACAGAATATTACCCATGGTTTCTACATCCCCTTATGAAGTGCCTGAAAAAAAGAGAATTTTGTTTACTTACCGTAAATTCTTTTTCTTATAGTTCCGTATTGGGAGACCCAGACCATGGGTGTATAGCATCTGCCTCCGGAGGACACACAAAGTACTACACTAAAAAGTGTAGCTCCTCCCTCTGAGCTTATACACCCCCTGGTGAGCAGACCCAGCCAGTTTAGTGCAAAAGCTGAAGGAGAATAGCCACCCACAAGCAGAACAGAGCAAGAGCCGGAACAACCGGAGACTCTGTCCTCGACAACAGCCGGTGAGAACACACGGAACAAGAAAAAATTGCCAACAGGCAACAGGGAGGGTGCTGGGTCTCCCAATACGGAACTATAAGAAAAAGAATTTACGGTAAACAAAATTCTCTTTTTCTTTATCGTTCCTTTGGGAGACCCAGACCATGGGGTTCCAAAGCAGTCCCTGGGTGGGAAATAAACAGAATAAACTAAGAAGTAGGCAGAACCTAACTTCACAAATGGGTGACAGCCGCCTGAAGGATGCGTCTGCCCAAGCTCGCATCTGCCGAAGCATGAGCATGCACTTGGTAGTGCTTCGAAAAGTTATGCAGGCTAGTCCAAGTGGCAGCCTGACAGACTTGCTGAGCCGTAGCCTGGTGCCTAAAAGCCCAAGAGGCACCGACCGCTCTGGTCGAATGTGCCTTGATCCCCGGCGGGGGAGGCACCTGAGTACTCTGGTAGGCGTCCGAAATGGTCGATCTAATCCAACGGGCTAAGGTCGGCTTAGAAGCAGAGAGACCCTTGCGCCGACCTGTGGTTAGCACAAAAAGAGAAGTGCACCGCCTAAGTGCAGCGGTGCAAGACACATAGATCCGGAGAGCACCCACCAGATCCAGAGTATGCAGCGCTTTTTCAAAGCGATGAACAGGAGCCGGACAAAAAGGAAGGTAGGGTAATGTCCTGGTTAAGGTGGAAAGGAGAGACCACCTTAGGAAGAAAGTCCGGAGACGGACGGAGAACCACCTTGTCTTGATGAAAAAACAAAAAAGGTGACTACGAAGAGAGCGCAGCCAAATCAGAGACTCTCCTGAGGGAAGTAATGGCCACCAGAAAGGACACTTTCTGTGAAAGACGATACAAGGAAACTTCCCTAAGAGGCTCAAAGGGGGGTTTCTGCAAAACCGTGAGAACCAAATTAAGGTCCCAGGGATCCAAGGGCCGCCGGTAAGGCGGAATGATGTGAGACGCGCCCTGCATGAAGGTGCGGACCTGAGCCAGCCGAGCGAGACGCCACTGTAACAGAACAGACAGAGCTGAGACTTGTCCCTTGAGAGAATTGAGGGACAGACCTAGCTGCAGACCGGACTGTAGAAAAGACAGAAGTGTCGGCAAGGAGAAAGGCCAAGGAGGATGGTCGGTAGAGCGACACCAGGATAGGAAAATTCTCCAAGTCCTGTGATAGATATTAGCGGAGGAAGACTTACGGGCCCGAGTCATAGTGGAGATGACTTCAGGAGGAATACCAGAAGCCGTCAAAATCCAGGACTCAAAAGCCACGCCGTCAATTTGAGAGCCGCAGCATTCAGGCGGAAAAACGGACCTTGCGAGAGAAGATCTGGACGGTCCGGGAGATGCCACGGCATCTCTACGGACAGATGGAGCAGGTCTGGATACCAAGCTTGCCTGGGCCAGTCCGGTGCAATGAGGATGACTCGACAGCCCTCCATTCTGATCTTGCGCAGGACTCTGGGCAAGAGAGCTAGAGGGGGAAATACATAGGACAGACGAAACTGGGACCAGTCTTTAACCAGAGCGTCCGCGGCGAAGGCCTGAGGATCGTGGGAGCGAGCCACGTAAACAGGAACTTTGTTGTTGTGACGGGATGCCATTAGGTCCACGTCCGGAGTGCCCCATTTGCGGCAGATTGACTGAAACACTGCCGGGTGCAGGGACCACTCGCCACCGTCCACGGTTTGACGGCTGAGATAATCTGCCTCCCAGTTTTCCACGCCTGGGATGTGAACTGCGGATATGGTGGACTTGGAGTCCTCCGTCCATTGAAGGATGTGTTGTACCTCCAACATTGCCAGGCGGCTGCGTGTCCCGCCTTGGTGATTGATGTAGGCAACCGCTGTCGCGTTCTCTGACTGGACTCGGATGTGCTTGCCCGCCAACAGGTGGTGAAAAGCTAGGAGAGCTAGGAGCACGGCTCTGGTTTCCAGCACATTGATTGAAAGGGCTGACTCGGACGGAGTCCAAGTGCCCTGCGCTCTGTGGTGGAGACATACCGCTCCCCAGCCGGATAGACTGGCATCCGTGGTGAGGATCACCCAGGACGGGGCCAGGAAGGAGCGCCCCTGGGACAGAGAGAGGGGCCGAAGCCACCACTGAAGAGAGCTCCTGGTCTGTGGCGACAGAGCCACTAGCCTGTGTAAGGAAGAAGGCCGCTTGTCCCAACAGCGGAGAATGTCCAGCTGCAGGGGGCGCAGATGGAACTGGGCAAAGGGGACAGCTTCCATTGACGCCACCATTTGACCCAGCACCTGCATCAGACGCCTGAGGGTATAACGGCGGGGCCTCAGCAGAGAGCGCACTGCCAGTTGGAGGGACTGCTGTTTGACTAAGGGCAACTTCACAAGTGCCGGCAAAGTCTCGAACTGCATGCCTAGGTACGTGAGACTCTGGGTCGGAGTCAGGGTGGATTTGGGCAGATTGACCAGCCACCCGAATTGGGCTAGAGTGGCGAGAGTGAGCGAGACACTCCGCTGACAGTCTGCGCTGGATGAAGCCTTGACTAGAAGGTCGTCCAGGTAAGGGATCACTGCCAACCCCTGTAGGTGCAGAACCGCAATCACTGCAGCCATGACCTTGGTGAATACCCGAGGGGCTGTGGCCAGCCCGAAGGGGAGAGCCACAAATTGGAAATGAT
The DNA here is from genome assembly GCF_048569485.1 of Anomaloglossus baeobatrachus. Lineage (NCBI taxonomy): Eukaryota > Metazoa > Chordata > Amphibia > Anura > Aromobatidae > Anomaloglossus > Anomaloglossus baeobatrachus. Next base: position 40,584,269 of record NC_134357.1, on the reverse strand, counting down.
CTTCTCCGATTGCAAAACGTAACCAACGCTGGCGTGAGACTGCAATTGGCACATGCAGATAGGCGTCTCTGATGTCGATGGACGCCAGGAAATCCCCTTGGGTCATTGAGGCAATGACTGATCGCAGAGACTCCATGCGAAAGTGCCGCACCTGAACATGCTTGTTGAGAAGCTTGAGATCCAGGATGGGCCGGAAAGTACCGTCCTTTTTGGGGACTAGGAAGAGATTTGAGTAGAAACCTCTGAACCGTTCCCGGGCGGGCACCGGTACAATTACTCCGTTGGCCTGCAAGGATGCCACGGCCTGTGAGAAGGCGGCGCCTTGGAGCAGGGGGGGTTGAGAGAAAAAATCTGTTTGGCGGACTGGAAGAAAATTCTATCCTGTAGCCGTGGGAGATGATATCTCTCACCCACTGATCGGAGACGTGTTGAAACCAAGCGTCGCCAAAGTGGGAGAGCCTGCCACCGACCAAGGACGTTGCTGGAGCGGGCAGATAGTCACGAGGAGGCTGCCTTAGTGGCAGCACCTCCTGCCGTCTTCTGTGGACGCGCTTTTGGGCGCCAGTTGGATTTCTGGTCCTTGGCTGAGTTAGTGGACGAGGCCGAAGGCTTAGAGGACGACCAGTTGGAGGAACGAAAGGAGCGAAACCTCGACTGATTCCTACCCTGGGCAGGTTTCCTGGCTTTGGTTTGTGGCATGGAAGTACTCTTCCCGCCAGTAGCTTCCTTAATAATTTCATCCAGCTGTTCTCCGAAAAGCCGGGACCCAGCAAAAGGGAGCCCAGCAAGGTACTTCTTAGAAGAAGCATCTGCCTTCCACTCTCGAAGCCACAAGATCCTGCGGATAGCGAGGGAATTAGCCGAAGCCACCGCAGTGCGGTGAGAAGCCTCCAGCATGGCAGACATGGCATAGGATGAAAAAGCTGAAGCTTGGGAAGTCAATGCAACCATTTCGGGCATAGATTCCCTGGAGAGGGAATGCATCTCCTCTAGAGAAGCAGATATGGCTTTGAGAGCCCACACTGCTGCAAAAGTCGGGAAAAACGAGGCCCCCGCCGCTTCATATACGGATTTGGCCAGAAGGTCAATCTGGCGGTCAGTGGAATCCTTAAGGGAGGTGCCATCAGCCACCGACACAACAGTCCGGGCTGAGAGCCTAGACACTGGGGGGTCTACCTTTGGGGACTGAGCCCACTCCTTGACCACCTCAGGTGGAAAGGCAAAACGGTCATCAGAACCACGCTTCGGGAAGCGTTTGTCAGGACAGGCCCTGGGCTTGGACACAGCGGCCTGAAAACTGGAGTGGTTAAAGAACACACTCTTTGCCCTCTTAGGCGAGGTAAAGTGGTGCTTTTCTGCCAGAGGGGGTTGCTCCTCTGATACTGGCGGATTGAGATCCAGTACAGAATTAATAGAAGCAATCAAGTCACTAAGATCTGAGTCAGTTTCGGACAGATCAATGGGGTACATGGAGTTAGCCTCCGAGCCCCCTGTAAAGGCATCCTCCTCATCCTGCTAGTCCGCTCTTTAATCAGAGCCGCGGGAGGAGGAAGGAGAGGGAACCCTACGTCTCTTTTTAGGAGGACGGGGTCTGGGACCTGATTATGAATCCTCTGTGAGCTCCGGTCCTGAGAGAGCCCTAGCAGCAGAGGCACCCTGTGAGGGGGGCTGATGCATATTCAGCGAAGTCCTGGACAGAAGTCCCATGGACTCAGCAAAAGACTGGGAGATAGACCTAGAAAAGGATTCTACCCAGGCCGGGGGCTCAGCCACAGGAGCAGGAGCAGCCTGAGAGACCACTGGGGGAGAGACTCCAGGCTGTGGCACCGCCAAGGTAGAGCAGGCATCACAATGTGGATAGGTGCTCGGCTCAGGCAGCAGGAGCTTACATGCAGCGCATACAGAGTAAAGCTTTGGAGCCTTGCTCCTCGTGAGAGACATGCTGCTGGAGTGGGGGCTCTGCCAGAGAATGAACCCCAGAGAGTATATCAGAGGTCCACAACCAGAGCCGGTTGTGGCTTACCAGACCGCTGTGCAGAGCGGTGTTGTGTGCCCTCCAGATCCCGAAGCCCGGACCCCCAAACACAGCACCTCAGCAGGGATGCAGAACGCAGACCAACGCTGAGAGAACTCTGAGAAAATGGCCACCGGAGCGAAGAGAGGGGGCGGGACTTACATGAAGAGCGGGATCTGGAGAGCCATAGAGACCTACAGGGAAGGAGATACGCACAGCAGTGGGGAGTGTCCCTCCCCTGTGCAGAACGGCCGCCGGGAGGAGCCGCGCTGTCCCTCTGCATGAGTGACATGCTAGGGCAGTGAAACGAAACTAGACCTCCGGCGAAGCCGGGGCCTAAATTTGAGCGGCGAGGCCGACACGCAGGCACCATCGGCACGGTTCTCGGGCAACAGCTAGAGAACCCGCCGGAAATGTCAGAAAATACAATAAGCACACTCTCCCCCAACAATAAAGCACAGGGACCCCCAAATGTAAACGTCTCAGGTACTTAGCTGCTGAGACGCAGGGCCATGTCCCTGGGGATGAGTGCTCCGGTCCAGCAGGGTCCTGAAGGGCTGCGGATGGAGACCGGTCTCCTGCCAGGCATGGAGACCGTGCTGGCTCCCACTTCAAGCCAGAGCCCAGGAGGGATGGTGAAGGAGCACGGCATGTAAGGCTCCAGCCTAGGAAATCAACCTTACAACACCGCCGACACAGTGGGGTGAGAAGGGACATGCCGGGGGTCCAGACGTAGACCCACAGTTCTTCAAACTCATTCCAAAAGGGAAAAATCATATGAGAATGCATGTGTGGATGTATGCCTCCTGAACACAAAGCGATAAACTGGCTGGGTCTGCTCACCAGGGGGTGTATAAGCTCAGAGGGAGGAGCTACACTTTTTAGTGTAGTACTTTGTGTGTCCTCCGGAGGCAGAAGCTAAACACCCATGGTCTGGGTCTCCCAAAGGAACGATAAAGAAAACTACTTTACTAATCACACATCACTTTCTGAACCGGCGGTTTTGGATACCGCTATGCAAAAAAAAAAAAAAAATGCACATGGCTTCGCAGTGAAAAAATAAAGGGATGTGTTTCGTAGGTATTTTTTTTTATGTGTTTGAGGTCAGTTCAGTTCAACGGCACAAATTGCCACCACCTGCCAAAAAGGCCGAGCGTGTGTACCCGCACAAGGAACAGGCAGCGACTTACCATAACACTGTAAGGCCAGCTTGACGTATCGCAAGGCTCGGCCATATTTCTGCAGGCTCATTGCAGCGTCTGAGAGCACATAATATGCTTTGGAGGCTTTAATAATCAGCTGTAGCTTCATCTTGAACTGCCAGGAGCTGGGGACGATGCCGGATCGGCTGGAGCACTGGTTATCAGAACTTTCCACTAAACCGGAGAAGAAAATGAAGGGAATTTTGTTACTTACCGTAAATTCCTTTTCTTCTAGCTCTTATTGGGAGACCCAGACGATTGGGGTATAGCTACTGCCCTCTGGAGGCCACACAAAGCACTACATCAAAAGTGCAAGGCCCCTCCTCCTCTGGCTATACCCCCCCCGTGGTATCACGGGTTCTCCAGTTTTAGTGCCAAAGCAAGAAGGAGGAAGCCAATAACTGGTTTAAACAAATTAACTCCGAATAACATCGGAGAACTGAAAAACCGTTCAACATGAACAACATGTGTACCCGCAAACAACAAAAAAACATCCCGAAGGACAACAGGGCGGGTGCTGGGTCTCCCAATAAGAGCTAGAAGAAAAGGAATTTACGGTAAGTAACAAAATTCCCTTCTTCTTCAGCGCTCTATTGGGAGACCCAGACGATTGGGACGTCCAAAAGCTGTCCCTGGGTGGGTAAAGAAATACCTCATGTTAGAGCTGCAAAAACAGCCCTCCCCTACGGGGGTGTCACTGCCGCCTGCAGGACTCTTCTACCTAAGCTGGCATCCGCCGAAGCATAGGTATGCACCTGATAATGCTTGGTGAAAAGTGTGCAGACTGGACCAGGTGGCTGCCTGGCACACCTGTTGAGCCGAAGCCTGGTGTCGCAATGCCCAGGACGCACCCACGGCTCTGGTAGAATGGGCCTTCAGCCCTGATGGAACCGGAAGCCCAGCAGAACGGTAGGCTTCAAGAATTGGTTCTTTGATCCATCGAGCCAGGGTGGCCTTAGAAGCCTGCGACCCTTTGCGCTTACCAGCGACAAGGACAAAGAGTGCATCCGAACGGCGCAAGGGCGCCGTGCGGGAAATGTAGATTCTGAGTGCTCTCACCAGATCTAACAAATGTAAATCCTTCTCATACCGATGAGCTGCATGAGGACAAAACGAAGGCAAAGAGATATCCTGATTAAGATGAAAAGAGGATACCACCTTCGGGAGAAACTCCTGAATGGGGCTCAGCACTACCTTGTCCTGGTGGAAGACCAGGAAGGGAGCCTTGGATGACAGCGCTGCAAGCTCAGACACTCTCCGAAGAGATGTGATCGCTACCAGAAAAGCCACTTTCTGTGATAGTCTAGAAAGTGAAACCTCCCTCAGAGGCTCGAAGGGCGGCTTCTGGAGGGCAACTAGTACCCTGTTCAGATCCCATGGATCTAACGGCCGCTTGTACGGGGGTACGATATGACAAACCCCCTGCAGGAACGTGCGCACCTTAGGAAGGCGTGCCAAACGCCTCTGAAAAAAGACGGATAGCGCCGAGACCTGACCTTTAAGGGAGCCGGAACTGCGACCAATCTTGCACTAAGGCGTCTGCCGCCAGAGCTCTTTGATCGCGAGACCGTGCCATGAAGGTTGGGACCTTGTTGTTGTGCCGGGACGCCATTAGGTCGACGTCCGGCCTTCTCCATCGGCGACAGATTTCCTGAAACACGTCCGGGTGAAGGGACCATTCCCCTGCGTCCATGCCCTGGCGACTGAGGAAGTCTGCTTCCCAATTTTCTACGCCGGGGATGTGAACTGCGGATATGGTGGAGGCCGTGGCTTCCACCCACATCAGAATCCGCCGGACTTCCTGGAAGGCTTGCCGACTGCGTGTCCCCCCTTGGTGGTTGATGTATGCCACCGCTGTGGAGTTGTCCGACTGAATTCGGATCTGCCTTCCCTCCAGCCACTGCTGGAAGGCTAGAAGGGCAAGATACACTGCTCTGATTTCCAGAACATTGATCTGAAGGGTGGACTCCTGCTGAGTCCACGTACTCTGAGCCCTGTGGTGGAGAAAAACTGCTCCCCACCCTGACAGACTCGCATCTGTCGTGACCACCGCCCAAGACGGTGGTAGGAAGGATCTTCCCTGTGATAATGAGGTGGGAAGAAGCCACCATTACAGAGAGTCCTTGGCCGTCTGTGAAAGGGATACTTTCCTGTTCAGGGATGTTGACTTCCCGTCTCATTGGCGGAGAATGTCCCATTGAAGTGGACGCAGATGAAACTGCGTAAACGGAACCGCCTCCATTGCCGCCACCATCTTCCCGAGGAAGTGCATGAGGCGTCTTAAGGAGTGCGACTGACCTTGAAGGAGAGTCTGCACCCCAGTCTGTAGTGACCGCTGCTTGTCCAGCGGAAGCTTCACTAGCGCTGAGAGGGTATGAAACTCCTGCCAAGATACGTTAGTGATTGGGTCGGTGACCGGTTTGGCTTTGAGAAGTTGATGAGCCACCCAAACGTCTGGAGAGTCTCCAGCGCAACATTCAGGCTGAGTTGGCATGCCTCTTGAGAGGGTGCCTTGCCAAGCAGATCGTCCAAGTAAGGGATCACAGAGTGTCCCTGTGAGTGCAAGACTGCTATCCCTGCCGCCATGACCTTGGTGAACACTCGTGGGGCTGTCGCCAGACCGAATGGCAGAGCTACGCACTGAAGATGGTCGTCACCTATCACGAAACGTAGAAAACATTGGTGCTCTGTAGCAATCGGCACGTGGAGATAAGCATCTTTGATGTCTATTGATGCTAGGAAATTTCCTTGAGACATTGAGGCAATGACGGAGCGGAGGGTTTCATCCGGAACCGCCTGGCCTCCACGTGCTTGTTGAGCAGTTTTAGGTCCAGAACGGAACGGAAAGAGCCATCCTTTTTTGGCACCACAACCAGATTGGAGAAAAACCGTGTCTTGTTCCTGAAGAGGAACAGGGATTACCACTCCTTCTGCCTGCAGAAGAGCATCGGCTCGGTGGGGAGGTGGGGACGGTCTGAAGAATCGAGTCGGAGGACGAGAACAGAACTCTGTCCTGTGCACGTGGGCACAATGTCCCTCACCCACCGGTCTGTGACCTGTGGCAGCTAAATGTCGCCAAAGGCGAGCGAGTCTGCCATCAACCGTGGATGCGGAGAGATGAGAGAGCTGAGAGTCATGAGGAGACCGCCTTGGTAGCGGTTCCTCCGTCTGCCTTCCTTGGGCGTGATTGAGCCCGGCCGGAAGCTGAGCCCCTCTGAGGCTTTTCAGCCCTTTTGGACGAGGACAAGTGGGACCTGCCCGAGCTTGGGAAGGACCGAAACCTCGACTGTCCTTCCAGGACAGCATCAATAGGGTAAGTCGCAATGCAGACATTGCGAGGTTACGGACGCCCCTGCGGCATAGATGTACATATGCTCAAGACCAGCTGCGCAAAAACAGCTGAAAGCTTAGGGTGCCCATACGGCTGTGAATGCCGGAGCAACCGACACGCCGATAGCCTCATAGACAGATTTCAATCAGAGTCCATCTGTCAGTCAATGGCATCTTTAAGTGAAGTCCCATCTCCACTGCAACTATGGCTCTAGCCGCAAGCCTGGAGATTGGAGAATCCACCTTTGGACCCTGGGTCCAGCGCTTGACCACGTCAGGGGGAAAGGGATAACGTGTATCCTTAATACGTTTGGAGAAAACGCTTATCTGGTAAGCGTGGTGTTCCTGGACTGCTTCTCTGAATTCAGCGTGGCCAGAAAAATACTCAATATACGTTTGAGCTACTGGAATGGGACTTCTCCTGCTGTGAAGCTGACTCCTCCGCTGGGGGAGCTGAGGGAGAAAGATCCAACATTCCATTGATGGACGCTATAGGATCATTCCTTATGGCGTCACCATCCGGTGTATCCGGATTGAGAGCGGTGTCAGGATCAAAGTCCTGATGAGCTACGTCTGCCTCATCATACAGAGAGCCTCCTGGGACCTCCCCCGGAGCCCCGATTTTTATTCCAAATGAGGGTGGCCAGGGAGCAATGAACCAGATTGCGCATGGCCTGTCTGGACTGCACGCCTCTATCCCATGACAATATATCAGCCGAAACTGCAACTCCGTCCCTGTCCTTGGACAGGGTTGACAGGTGGTTCCTTTGGCCACGTCTAGGAGAGACCCCGGCTGACCAAGTGCTACAGGAGAGCATTGCAGACAATGGGGGTCAGTGCCGTGGAACAGTATCACATGCAGTAAAAACAGCATCGAAAGCCTGTGTTGCTTATATGCTGCTGCCGACTAGCCATCTAGGATTCTAGAGCCAAGAATGGCGACCGTACAGTGCAATGTATAGCATACCAGCACAAGTACAAATGACCACTGCAGCACATGCAATACAAGCAGCATAGAAGCCTGTGCCCTGGCACCCCAGCTCTTCTGCTGCTGTAGACTAGTCATCTAGGGGAATATGGCCCAGAAGAGTGACCATACAGTGCAATGTATAGCATACAAGCACAAGTACAAATGCACACTGCAGCCCATGCAATACAAGCAGCATAGAAAAAAACCTGTGCCCCAGCACCCTTGGTTTTCTGCTGCTGTAGTCTAGCCATTCCAGGAGAATATAGCTAAGACTAGCGACTGTACAGTGCAATGTATAACACATAAACACAAATGAGCACCTCAGTCGTGCAATACCAGCAGCCTAGAAAGCCTGTGCCTTAGCACACCTGCTTTCCTGCTGCTAATGTGTCGCTCCCCAAGCGGGCATAAAGCGACCTGTGCAGTTAAAAACAACAGATGTACACACTGCAGTTATCTGTGGTCAGCACTATGTGTGCCGCTTACCGCCCGCCTATCAGCGGGTGTATGATCGCCACCGTCCTGCCTGGTTGCTGAAAATCCGAGCTCGGACTTCAGTAATGGCTGCCGGCTTCTTCCCCAGCTCATGTGAGGAGGGGCGGGCCGTGGGCGTGCCCCCAAGGCAGAGCGGGAATCCGGCGCCCGACAGTGTGCAGTGAGAGGGCTGGAGCATGTAAAAAGGCTCCAGCCCTCGGCGCTGCTGATTGCTCAGCGCCTGTCCCCTTCCCTGAGTGACAGGGAGGGGGCGGGAACGAAGCGGCACTAGGCCGCAGAAGCCGGGGACTGTATTTATAAGCGCCGCCGCCGTAAAAGCGCGGTCGGCGCCCAGTCCCCGGCGAACTACAAGTCCCAGCCGCGCCGCCGCTCCCGGAGCGTCCGGCGCGGTAGTTCCCAAAACACAAAGTCACTCAGCCAAGCTGCAGTGACTGTAACCCATTACTGTCCCCGGCGCACTAGCACACCCAGCAAGCCTGGAGTGTGCTGTGCCTGTGTGTACGGGGACACAGAGTACCTGTAATGGTGCAGGGCCATGTCCCTGAACGGTACTCCAGCTCCGTATCCAACAGGTTCAAATGGGTCTGTGGATGGAGCCCGGCGTCAGAGCTTTGAGGCCGGCAGGATCCCACTTCCACAGAGCCCCTCAGGGGGATGTGGAAGGAAAGCAGCATGTGGGCTCCAGCCTCCGTACCAGCAATAGGTACCTCAACCTTACAACACCATCCAGGGGTGAGAAGGGAGCATGCTGGGGACACTATATGTGTCCTCTTTTCTTCCATCCGAAATAGTCAGCAGCTACTGCTGACTAAAATCTGTGGAGCTATGCGTGGATGTCTGACCTCCTTCGCACACAAAGCTAAAACTGGAGAACCCGTGATACCACGGGGGGGGTATAGCCAGAGGAGGAGGGGCCTTGCACTTTTGATGTAGTGCTTTGTGTGGCCTCCAGAGGGCAGTAGCTATACCCCAATCGTCTGGGTCTCCCAATAGAGCGCTGAAGAAAAAACAAATGTCACATAAATGTACACATTTTGAGGGATGCCACTCTTGCCATGGCTTGTGATGCACTCTCTGCTATATAATAAAATAATAATAAAAATAATAAACTACTACCACTACCACCACCACTACTACTACTAAAAATAATAAAAATACTACAAAAATACTACTACTAATAATAATAATAATAATAATAATAATAATAATAATAATAATAATAATAATAATAATAAATATGCAATTTTTTTCTGATACTTCACAAGCCCTTGAAATATCCAAAATACAGATGGAATTCGTCTACAAAGTCCTTACTCTTCTGCATAAACCGCGCCATCTGTTTTTCCAGACACTCCGAGACGACATTGGCGGACTCATCTTCATATTTTAAGGGTATCGGTGTGTTGGGGTCCGCAGCCGGCAGCTCACCTTCCTTTTTAATACTGCTGTCAATGGATTTTAATCCCTAAAAAAGGAAAGCAAAGCTTTAAGTTGAACTTTGTAAAAAGACAGGGAAATTCACAACCCGATTGAAAAAGGTGAATGTGGACTGACCTGTAGGACATAACTGAGGACTAAGCGGCAGCGTTCCTCTGTGTCGCTGCAAACCGGAAATGTGCAGCTAGGCTGGAAGTAAAAGTACACAAATAAATATTTAAATGTGTACCTGTCCTCTTGCACACACAAAAAAAAATAAAAATAAAAAAGCATATACTTTCTGCCTTCAACCTAAACAAGAATGTAAACCTGCTTTTAGATCCCAAACAAGTTTACTGTCGACTGGTATACAGAAACTATCAAAATTTTTGGGTCATTTCTTTTCATCAAGATTCTTCCAGAACTATAGGTGTTGGAACTTCTTTTCCATTAGTCCACAGCAGGCATTGCTCCTGCTAATTTCCTATAACTGTCCAACCTGAACGGAAAGCCAGTGTGCAGTTTGACAAACAGAAAAGCAGGACCAGAAAAACAAAATTCCACCCCCACTTTCTGTAAAGACCTGCCCCCCCCAATGTAGCAGCAAAGACCTGCCCTCCCCCCGCCTATTGTGGCGGCAAAGGCCCGGCCCCCCTCCATCTAATGTAGTGGCAAAGACACGCCACCACCACCTAATGTAGAGCCAAAGACCCGCCCCCCTACATAATGCAGCAGCAAAGACCCACCCCCCTACATAATGCAGCAGCAAAGACCCACCCCCCTACATAATGCAGCAGCAAAGACCCACCCCCCTACATAATGCAGCAGCAAAGACCCGCTCCCCCAACACCACCTAATATAGGAGGCAAAAACCTGCCCGCCCCCGCCCAATGTGGTGGAGGCAAAAACAAAGGCCCGGCCCCCCCCTCCATCTAATGTAGTGGCAAAGACACGCCCCCACCACCTAATGTAGAGCCAAAGACCCGCCCCCCTACATAATGCAGCGGCAAAGACCCACCCCCCCTCCCCCACCTAATGTAGCAGCAAAGACCCGCTCCCCCACTACCTAATGTAGAGCCAAAGACCCAGCCGCCCACCTAATGTGGCGGCAAAAACCCTGTCCCCCCAAAGACCCCGCCCCACCCCCCCACCTAATGTAGAGGCAAAGACCCGGTGCCCACCACCTAACGTAGAGGCAAAGACCCGGCCTGCCCCCCCCCCTCCCAATGGAGAGACAAAGACCCGGCCTGCCCCCCCCCCCCCCCCCCCCTACCAATTAAGAGACAGAGACTTGGCCTACCCCCCCCCAATGGAGAGACAAAATCCCGGGCCGCCCCACCCCAGTGTTGAGGCAAACATCCAACCCCCCTCTTGCCTAATGTAGAGGCAAAGACCCAAGATTTCTGAGCGCAGCACTTAACTTTCTCCAGACGTTATTCCTGTGCAAGTCAGACTAACAGTGCCTCCCTTTCCTTACCCTGATCTGATGAGTGGACTTGTACTTCTCTGGGACAGACAGCTCCCGGACAGATTTAATGATGGCTATGGCTTTACAATCCTCTGGAGGTTTAGGAGGACAAGTGTATGAGCCATTTTCATCACTATCAGGCAGTTCCTCTTCGTCATCCTCCTCCTCCTCTTCCTCCTCACTATAACTCTCATCAGAGTTCCCATTAAGAGACCCTTCTCCACTTTCCTCTTTCTTGGGCTCAAGCTGGAACAGCTCTGACAGCATGTAGTTGGCTGAAGCAATGATCTGAAAATACATTTAAAAAAGACAAAATAATGTTATTCCTACAAAGTAGCAAATCATACAAGGTCACAGCCAATCAGGAGACATTAAAAAAAAAATACAATTACCGTATATACACGAGTATAAGACAACCCGAGTATATGCTGCGGCACCTAATTTTACCACAAAAAAAACTGAATGACTCTAGTATAAGCCTAGGGTGGGAAATACGGCAGCTACTGGTAAATTTCAAAAGTAAAAATAGATACCAATAAAATGTGATGTGCCCCATCCTTGTGCCCTGTATTAAGGTCCCCCATCCTTGTGCTCTGTAGTAACGTGCCCCATCCTTGTACTCTGTAGTAATGTGCCCCGATCCTTGTGCCCTGTAGTAACGTGCCCCAACCTTGTGCCCTGTAGTAACATGCCCCAACCTTGTGCCCTGTAGTAACGTGCCCCAACCTTGTGCCCTGTAGTAACGTGCCCCAACCTTGTGCCCTGTAGTAACGTGCCCCAACCTTGTGCCCTGTAGTAACGTGCCCCAACCTTGTGCCCTGTAGTAACGTGCCCCAACCTTGTGCCCTGTAGTAACGTGCCCCAACCTTGTGCCCTGTAGTAACGTGCCCCAACCTTGTGCCCTGTAGTAACGTGCCCCAACCTTGTGCCCTGTAGTAATGTGCCCCAACCTTGTGCCCTGTAGTAATGTGCCGCTCCTTTAGTAATGTGTCCCACCCTTTAGTAATGAGCCGTCAGCGCTTTACTTCACTTGAATCCTTTTCAGCGCCGCAAAGCATTCAACTGAAGTAAAGCGCTGACGATCATAGCGGTAGTCCCTTGTACCGGCCGCAATCACCGAGCGGTCTATCTGCCTGTGGTGCGCAAGAAGCAGGTAAGAGCACACCGCAGGAACGGATGACAGGTGAGAATAATTTTTTGCGGGATCCTAACTCGAGTATAAGCAGAGGGGGCATTTTCAGCTTAAAAAAAAAGTGCTGAAAAACTCAGGTAATACTCTAGTATATATGGTAAGTGTATTGCATAACTTGTATACATCATATTCTAGCATGGATATTGTGCAGAGCTGCATTTACAATTCTGCAGGCTTTAACCCCTTAACGACCCATGACGTACTGGGTACGTTATGGATCGTGTGCCGTTAATCTCCGCCCCCTGCCGCAGGCAGGCGGCGGCGATCCACGCACATATCAGCTGTTTTCAACAGCTGACATGTGTGCATGCTTGTCGCGGGTGGAATTGCTTCCACCCGCGGCTATTAACCCCTTACATATCGCTGCCAAAATCTGCCGCCATGACAGTCACTTACCCCGCCCCCCACCGGAAGTCACATGACATGATCACGCGACTTTCGGTGGTTGCCATGGTAGCACAGGGTCATGTGATGACGCCTGTAGCTAACATGACTCACTTCCTCTCAATGCCGGAATACAGCCGGCATTGAAAGTAAAGCACCAAATCTGCAGATAGGGCAGAGCGATCGGATTGCTGATCGCTATAGCCCCCTAGGGGGACTACTAAAATAAAAATAAAAAAAAAAAAAAAAAAAAAAAAAAAAGAAAAAAAGTTTTAAAAATTTTTTAAAAAAAAAACAAAAAACCTAAAAGTTCAAATCAACCCCCTTTTACCCCATTGAAAATTAAAGGGTTAAAAAAAAAAGAGAATTTTGTTACTTACCGTAAATTCTTTTTCTTATAGTTCCGTATTGGGAGACCCAGACCATGGGTGTTTAGCTTCTGCCTCCGGAGGACACACAAAGTACTACACTAAAAAGTGTAGCTCCTCCCTCTGAGCTTATACACCCCCTGGTAGCCAGTCCTAGCCAGTTTAGTGCAAAAGCTGAAGGAGAATAGCCACCCACAAGTAGAACCGAGTAAGAACCGGAACAACCGGAGACTCTGTCCACGACAACAGCCGGTGAGAACACACGGAACAAGAAAATTGCCAACAGGCAACAGGGAGGGAGCTGGGTCTCCCAATACGGAACTATAAGAAAAATAATTTACGGTAAGTAACAAAATTCTCTTTTTCTTTACCGTTACTTTGGGAGACCCAGACCATGGGACGTTCCAAAGCTGTCCCTGGGTGGGAATAAACAGAAAAAACTAAGAAGTAGGCGGAGCCTAACTTCACAAGTGGGCGACAGCCACCTGAAGGATGCGTCTGCCCAAGCTCGCATCTGCCGAAGCATGAGCATGCACTTGGTAGTGCTTCGAAAAGGTATGCAGGCTAGTCCAAGTGGCAGCCTGACAGACTTGCTGAGCCGTAGCCTGGTGCCTAAAAGCCCAAGAGGCACCGACAGCTCTGGTCGAGTGTGCTTTGATCCCCGGCGGGGGAGGCACCTGAGTACTCTGGTAGGCGTCCGAAATGGTCGATCTAATCCAACGGGCCAAGGTCGGCTTAGAAGCAAAGAGACCCTTGCGCCGCCCTGTGGTTAGCACAAAAAGAGAAGTGCACCGCCTAAGCGCAGCGGTGCGAGACACATAGATCCGGAGAGCACGCACCAGATCTAGAGTATGCAGCGCTTTCTCAAAGCGATGAACAGGGGCCGGACAGAAGGAAGGCAAGGAAATATCCTGGTTAAGGTGGAAGGGAGAGACCACCTTAGGAAGAAAGTCCGGGGTCGGACAGAGAACTACCTTGTCTTGGTGAAAAACAAAAAAGGTGACTCCGAGGAGAGCGCAGCCAAATCAGAGACTCTCCTGAGAGAAGTTATGGCAACTAGAAAGGCCACCTTTTGAGAAAGACGATACAAAGAAACCTCCCTAAGGGGCTCGAAAGGGGGTTTCTGCAATACCGTGAGGACCAAGTTAAGGTCCCAGGGATCCAAGGGCCGCCGATAAGGCGGAATGATGTGAGACGCACCTTGCATGAAGGTGCGGACCTGAGCCAGCCGGGCGAGACGCCGCTGGAACAGCACTGATAGAGCTGAGACTTGTCCCTTGAGAGAGTTGAGGGACAGTCCTAGCTGCAGACCGGACTGTAAAAAAGACAGAAGGGTCGGCAACGAGAATGGCCAAGGAGAATGGCCGGAAGAGCGACACCAGGACAGGAACATTTTCCAAGTCATGTGATAGATCTTTGCACTCTGATAATGCTAAAGTATGGAAACCATGAATATGTGAACATGGACCTGCATTACTGCTAAGGAAAATCTGAGAAAAATGAGATATTTAGCATATATAAATGGCCATTTGTATATCTGCCCAGTTGCCCCTTCACGGCATATCTCGTAACTGGGTCCCTGACGCTATGCTGAAGCCTCTCTCTAGGTTAAAAACCTCCTGTGTATGGGCAAGTAGGAACCTGCTATATAGGATAAGATTACCTGGGCAGATATACAAATGGCCATTTATATATGCTAAATATCTCATTTTTCTCAGATTTTCCTTAGCAGTAATGCAGGTCCATGTTCACATATTCATGGTTTCCATACTTTAGCATTATCAGAGTGCAAACTGTTTTTTTGTATTTTATGTCATGTTCAGTTATGCACCTGTTCACACGTCAGGTCGAGGAGTGCAGTCAGTCTTTTTTGTCTATATGTGATAGATCTTGACGGAGGAAGACTTACGGGCCCGAGTCATAGTGGAGATGACTTCAGGAGGAATACCAGAAGCCGTCAAAATCCAGGACTCAAAAGCCACGCCGTCAATTTGAGTGCCGCAGAATTCGGGTGGAAAGAAGGGAATTTTGTTTACTTACCGTAAATTCCTTTTCTTCTAGCTCCAATTGGGAGACCCAGACAATTGGGTGTATAGCTACTGCCTCCGGAGGCCACACAAAGTATTACACTTAAAAGTGTAAGGCCCCTCCCCTTCTGGCTATACACCCTCCCGTGGGATCACGGGCTCCTCAGTTTTAGTGCAAAAGCAAGAAGGAGGAAAGCCAATAACAGGTTTAAAGACAAATTCAATCCGAAGAAACATCGGAGAACTGAAACCATTCAACATGAACAACATGTGTACCCGAAAAAACCAAAAATCCCTAAGAAAACAGGGCGGGTGCTGGGTCTCCCAATTGGAGCTAGAAGAAAAGGAATTTACGGTAAGTAAACAAAATTCCCTTCTTCTTTGTCGCTCCTAATTGGGAGACCCAGACAATTGGGACGTCCAAAAGCAGTCCCTGGGTGGGTAAAAGAATACCTCGTGATAGGGCCGTCAAACAGCCCTGTCCTACAGGTGGGCAACCGCCGCCTGAAGGACTTGTCTACCTAGGCTGGCGTCCGCCGAAGCGTAGGTATGCACCTGATAATGCTTGGTAAAGGTGTGCAGACTCGACCAGGTAGCCGCCTGGCACACCTGCTGAGCCGTAGCCTGGTGCCGTAATGCCCAGGACGCACCCACGGCTCTGGTAGAATGGGCCTTCAGCCCTGAAGGAACCGGAAGCCCCGCAGAACGGTAGGCTTCAAGAATTGGTTCCTTGATCCACCGAGCCAGGGTGGATTTGGAAGCTTGCGACCCTTTACGCTGACCAGCGACAAGGACAAAGAGTGCATCCGAGCGGCGAAAGGGCGCCGTGCGGGAAATGTAGATCCTGAGTGCTCTGACCAGATCCAACAAATGCAAACCTTTCTCAAATTGATGAACTGGATGAGGACACAAGGAAGGTAATGTGACATCCTGATTGAGATGAAAGGGGGATACCACCTTAGGGAGAAACTCAGGAATCGGACGTAGAACCACCTTGTCCTGGTGAAACACCAGGAAGGGAGATTTGCATGACAGCGCCGCTAGCTCGGACACTCTCCGAAGAGACGTGACCGCTACTAGAAAGGCCACTTTCTGTGAAAGACGAGAAAGGGAAACATCCTTCATAGGCTCGAAAGGCGGCTTCTGGAGAGCAATTAGAACCTTGTTCAGATCCCAGGGCTCTAACGGCCGCTTGTAAGGAGGGACGATATGACAAACTCCTTGCAGGAACGTGCGTACCTGAGTAAGTCGTGCTAGGCGTTTCTGAAAAAATACAGATAGCGCTGAGACTTGTCCTTTAAGGGAGCTGAGCGACAAACCTTTTTCCAACCCGGATTGCAGGAAGGAAAGAAAAGTAGGCAATGCAAAAGGCCAGGGAGAAACTCCCTGAGCAGCGCACCAAGATAAGAATATCTTCCACGTCCTGTGGTAGATCTTGGCGGAGGATGGTTTTCTAGCCTGTCTCATGGTGGCAATAACCTTTCGAGATAATCCTGAAGACGCTAGGATCCAGGACTCAATGGCCACACAGTCAGGTTCAGGGCCGCAGAATTCAGATGGAAAAACGGCCCTTGAGACAGCAAGTCTGGTCGTTCTGGTAGTGCCCATGGTTGGCCCACCGTGAGGTGCCACAGATCTGGGTACCACGATCTCCTCGGCCAGTCTGGAGCGACGAGGATGGCGCGGCGGCAGTCGGCCCTGATCTTGCGCAGCACTCTGGGTAACAATGCCAGAGGTGGGAACACATAAGGTAACCGGAACTGTGACCAATCTTCAACTAAGGCGTCTGCCGCCAGAGCTCGGTGATCGTGAGACCGTGCCATGAAAGCCGGGACCTTGTTGTTGTGCCGTGACGCCATCAGGTCGACGTCCGGCATCCCCCAGCGGCGACAGATCTCCTGAAACACGTCCGGGTGAAGGGACCATTCCCCTGGGTCCATACCCTGGCGACTGAGGAAGTCTGCTTCCCAGTTTTCCACGCCTGGGATGTGAACTGCGGATATGGTGGATGCTGTGTCTTCCACCCACGTCAGAATCCGTCGGACTCGCCGACTGCGTGTTCCACCTTGGTGGTTGATGTACGCTACCGCTGTGGAGTTGTCCGACTGAATTCGGATCTGCTTGCCTTCCAGCCACTGCTGGAAGGCTTGTAGGGCAAGATACACTGCTCTGATTTCCAGAACATTGATCTGAAGGGTGGACTCTTCCTGAGTCCACGTCCCTTGAGCCCTGTGGTGGAGAAACACTGCTCCCCACCCCGATAGACTCGCGTCTGTCGTGACTACCTCCCAGGATGGTGGTAGAAAGGACTTTCCTTTCGACAAAGCGGTGGGAAGAAGCCACCACCGAAGAGATTCCTTGGCCGCCTGAGAAAGGGAGACGTCTCTGTCGAGGGACGTCGACTTCCCGTCCCATTGGCGGAGAATGTCCCATTGTAGTGGACGGAGATGAAACTGCGCGAAAGGGACTGCTTCCATTGCTGCTACCATCTTCCCTAGGAAGTGCATGAGGCGTCTCAAGGGGTGTGACTGGCCTTGAAGGAGAGATTGCACCCCTGTCTGTAGTGAACGCTGTTTGTCCAGCGGAAGCTTCACTATCGCTGAGAGAGTATGAAACTCCATGCCAAGATATGTTAGCGATTGGGTCGGGGTTAGATTTGACTTTGAAAAGTTGATGATCCACCCGAAACTCTGGAGAGTCTCCAGCGCAACGTTCAGGCTGTGTTGGCATGCCTCTTGAGAGGGTGCCTTGACAAGTAGATCGTCCAAATACGGGATCACAGAGTGACCTTGAGAGTGCAGGACTGCTACTACTGCTGCCATGACCTTGGTGAAGACACGTGGGGCTGTCGCCAGCCCGAAAGGCAAAGCTACGAACTGAAGGTGTTCGTCTCCTATAACGAAGCGTAGAAAACGCTGGTGCTCTGGAGCAATCGGCACGTGGAGATAAGCATCCTTGATGTCTATAGATGCTAGGAAATCTCCTTGAGACATTGAGGCGATGACGGAGCGAAGGGATTCCATTCGGAACCGCCTGGTTTTTACGTGCTTGTTGAGCAGTTTTAGATCCAGAACGGGACGGAATGACCCGTCCTTTTTTGGCACCACAAACAAGTTGGAGTAAAAACCGTGACCTTGTTCCTGAAGAGGGACGGGGGTCACCACTCCTTCCGCTTTTAGAGTGGACACCGCTAGCAGCAGAGCATCGGCTCGGTCGGGAGGTGGAGAAGTTCTGAAGAAGCGAGTTGGAGGACGAGAGCTGAACTCTAACCTGTACCCGTGAGACAGAATGTCTCTCACCCAACGGTCTGTGACCTGTGGCAGCCAAATGTCGCCAAAGCGGGAGAGCCTGCCACCGACCGAGGATGCGGAGAGAGGAGGCCGAAAGTCATGAGGAAGCCGCCTTGGTAGCGGGTCTTCCGGCTGTCTTTTTTGGGCGTGACTGAGTCCGCCAAGAATCTGAGCTCCTCTGATCCTTTTGAGTCCTTTTGGACGAGGAGAATTGGGACCTGCCTGAGCCTCGAAAGGACCGAAACCCCGACTGTCCTCTCCTCTGTTGGGGTTTGTTTTGTCTGGGCTGAGGTAAGGATGAATCTTTACCCTTGGAGTGTTTAATGATTTCATCCAAGCGCTCACCAAACAGTCGGTCACGAGAAAATGGCAAACTGGTTAAACACTTTTTGGAAGCAGAATCTGCCTTCCATTCTCTTAACCACAAGGCTCTGCGTAAAACCACGGAGTTGGCGGACGCCACTGCCGTACGGCTCGTAGAGTCTAGGACAGCATTAATCGCGTAAGACGCAAATGCAGACATTTGAGAGGTTAAGGGTGCCACCTGCGGAGCAGATGTACGTGTGACCGTGTCAATCTGTGTAAGACCAGCTGAAATAGCTTGGAGTGCCCATACGGCTGCGAATGCCGGAGCCAATGACGCGCCAATAGCCTCATAGATGGATTTCAACCAGAGCTCCATCTGTCTGTCAGTGGCATCCTTAAGTGCCGCCCCATCTTCCACTGCAACTAAGGATCTAGCTGCAAGCCTGGAGATTGGAGGATCCACCTTGGGACACTGGGTCCAGCCCTTGACGACGTCAGGGGGAAAAGGATAACGTGTATCCTTAAGCCGTTTGGAAAAACGCTTATCCGGATAAGCGTGGTGTTTCTGGATTGCCTCTCTAAAGTCAGAGTGGTCCAGAAATACACTTAATTTACGCTTGGGATACCTGAAATGGAATTTCTCCTGCTGTGAAGCTGTCTCCTCCCCAGGAGGAGCAGGGGGAGAAATGTCCAACATTTTATTGATGGACGCTATAAGATCATTCACTATGGCGTCACCGTCAGGTGTATCCAAATTGAGAGCGGTCTCAGGATCAGAATCCTGATCAGCTACCTCCGCCTCATCATACAGAGAGTCCTCCTGCTGGGACCCTGACCAGTGAGATGAAGTCGAGGGCCGCTCATAGCGAGCTCGTTTAGGCTGTCTGGGACTGTCGTCCGTGTCAGAGCCATCACCCTGGGATGTAAGTGACACCCCCGGATCCCGGAGCTGTTCCAACTGAGGGGGACCAGGGAGCAATGAGTTAACAGTGCCCATGGCCTGAGTTACTGGTCTAGACTGCAATGTTTCAAGAATTTTAGTCATAGTCACAGACAATCTGTCAGCAAAAACTGCAAACTCCGTCCCTGTCACCTGGACAGTATTCACAGGAGGTTCTGCCTGGGTCACCTCCAGCAGAGGCCCCGGCCGAGCAAGTGCCACAGGGGCCGAGCACTGCACACAGTGGGGATCAGTGGAACCTGCCGGTAGAACAGCCCCACATGCGGTACAAGCAGCATAGAAAGCCTGTGCCTTGGCACCTTTGCTTTTTGCGGTCGACATGCTGTTGTGTCCTCTGAGTAATCTAGGAGGGTATATAGGAGAGAATCACCGCGACCGTACAGTGCAATGTATAGCTGCAAGCATAAAATACAAATATACACTTCGGCACCAGTGGGGGTCAGCCCTTGAGGGCAGCTTACCGCCCGCTGAAAAGCGGGTGTGTGGGCACCAGAATCCCGTGTCTGGGTCTCCCAGTCTCCTCTCTCCAGCTCAGACTGCACACAGGAATGGCTGCCGGCGTCCTGTGAAGAGGGGCGGACCGTGGGCGTGCCTCAAACAAAGTGCGGGAAACTGGCGTCCCACTGTGCCCAGTGTGAGGGCTGGAGTATGCAAAGCAGACTCCAGCCCTCTGCGCTGACGTTCTGTACAGCGTCCCGCCCTTCCCCTGACTGGCAGGCCTGGGGGCGGGAACGAAACGAAACTAGGCCGCAAAAAGCCGGGGACTCGAGTAATAAGCGCGGCCGTCATATATGCACGGCCAGCGCGGAAGTCCCCGGCGCACCACAAGTCCCAGCCGCGCCGCAGCGAAAAAACTGACAACAGCGGCCGGCGCGGCAGTTTCAAAGACATGTCCCCTCTCAGCAGAGCTGTAGATAGGAATGGCACCAGCGCGCAGCGCTGTTGTCCCCGGCGCACTAACACACCCAGCAATGCTGCGGTGTGGGCGCGATATATACGGGGACACAGAGTACCTTGACGTAGCAGGGCCTGTCCCTGACGATACTCAGCTCCATATCCAGCAGAGTCTCCAGGGGCTGTGGATGGAGCACGGTCTCAGTGCCTGGAGACCGGTAAAATCCCACTTCACCCAGAGCCCGAAGGGGGATGGGGAAGGATGCAGCATGTGGGCTCCAGCCTCCGTACCCGCAATGGGTACCTCAACCTTAACAAACACCGCCGACAAAAAGTGGGGTGAGAAGGGAGCATGCTGGGGGCCCTAGTATGGGCCCTCTTTTCTTCCATCCGACATAGTCAGCAGCTGCTGCTGACTAAACAGTGGAGCTATGCGTGTATGTGTGCCTCCTTCGCACAAAGCATGAAAACTGAGGAGCCCGTGATCCCACGGGAGGGTGTATAGCCAGAAGGGGAGGGGCCTTACACTTTTAAGTGTAATACTTTGTGTGGCCTCCGGAGGCAGTAGCTATACACCCAATTGTCTGGGTCTCCCAATTAGGAGCGACAAAGAAAACTGACCTTGCGAGAGCAGGTCTGGACGGTCCGGAAGATGCCACGGCATCTCCACGGACAGATGGAGCAGGTCCGGATACCAAGCTCGCCTGGGCCAGTCCGGTGCAATGAGGATGACTCGACGGCCCTCCATTCTGATCTTGCGCAGGACTCTGGGCAAGAGAGCTAGAGGGGGAAACACGTAGGACAGACGAAACTGGGACCAGTCTTGAACCAGAGCATCCGCGGCGAAGGCCTGAGGATCGTGGGAGCGAGCCACGTAAACCGGAACCTTGTTGTTGTGACGGGATGCCATTTGGTCCACGTCCGGAGTGCCCCACTTGCGGCAGATTGAGTGAAACACTGCCGAGTGCAGGGACCACTCGCCACCGTCCATGGATTGACGGCTGAGATAATCTGCCTCCCAGTTTTCTACGCCAGGGATGTGGACTGCGGATATGGTGGACTTGGAGTCCTCCGCCCATTGAAGAATGCGTTGGACCTCCAACATTGCCAGGCGGCTGCGTGTCCCGCCTTGGTGATCGATGTAGGCAACCGCTGTCGCGTTGTCTGACTGGACTCGAATGTGCCTGCCCGCCAACAGGTGGTGAAAGGCTAGGAGAGCTAGAAGCACAGCTCTGGTTTCCAGCATATTGATTGAAAGGGCTGACTCGGACGGAGTCCAAGTGCCCTGTGCTCTGTGGTGGAGATGTACCGCTCCCCAGCCGGATAGGCTGGCATCCGTGGTGAGAATCACCCAGGACGGAGTCAGGAAGGAGCGCCCTTGGGACAGGGAGAGGGGTCGAAGCCACCACTGAAGAGATCTCCTGGTCCGTGGCGACAGAGCCACTAACCTCTGTAAGGAGGAAGGCCGCTTGTCCCAACAGCGGAGAATGTCCAGCTGTAGAGGACGCAGATGGAACTGGGCAAAGGGAACCGCCTCCATGGAGGCCACCATATGACCTGCATCAGACGCCTGAGGGTATAACAGCGGGACCTCAGGAGAGAGCGCACCGCCAACCGGAGTGACAGCTGTTTGTCTAAGGGCAACTTCACAAGTGCCGGCAAAGTCTCGAACTGCATCCCTAGGTACGTGAGACTTTGGGTCGGAGTCAGAGTGGATTTGGGAAGATTGACAATCCACCCGAATTGGGCTAGGGTGGCGAGAGTGAGTGAAACACTCCGCTGACAGTCTGCGCTGGATGTACCCTTGACCAGAAGGTCGTCCAGATAAGGAAGCACTGCTAACCCCTGGAGGTGCAGGACCGCAATCACTGCCGCCATGACCTTGGTGAATACCCGAGGGGCCGTGGCTAACCCGAAGGGGAGAGCCACGAATTGGAAATGATCCTCTCCTATCGCAAAACGTAACCAACGCTGATGTGACACTGCGATTGGCACATGTAGATAGGCGTCTCTGATGTCGATGGATGCCAGGAACTCCCCTTGGGTCATAGAGGCAATGACTGATCGCAGAGACTCCATGCGAAAATGCCGCACCCGGACATGCTTGTTGAGAAGCTTGAGATCCAGGATGGGCCGGAAGGTACCGTCCTTTTTTGGAACTAGGAAGAGATTTGAGTAAAAACCTCTGAACCGTTCCTGAGCGGGAACTGGGACAATCACTCCGTTTGCCTGCAAGGACGCCACGGCCTGCGAGAAGGCGGCGGCCTTGGAGCAGGGGGGAGTTGAGAGAAAAAAAAGAGAATTTTGTTTACTTACCGTAAATTCTTTTTCTTATAGTTCCGACATGGGAGACCCAAACCATGGGTGTATAGCTTCTGCCTCCGGAGGACACACAAAGTACTACACTAAAAGTGTAGCTCCTCCCTCCGAGCATATACACTCCCCGGATGACAAATCCAACCAGTTTAGTGCCAAAGCTGAAGGAGGACATCCACCCATAAGTAGAGATAGAGTAAAACCCGGAATAACCGGAACTTCTGTCTACAACAACAGCCGGTGAAAACACACGGAACAAGAAAGCTGCCAACAGGCAACAGGGAGGGTGCTGGGTCTCCCATGTCGGAACTATAAGAAAAAGAATTTACGGTAAGTAAACAAAATTCTCTTTTTCTTCATCGTTCCTTATGGGAGACCCAGACCATGGGACGTCTCAAAGCAGTCCATGGGTGGGAATAAACAGAAACTGAGAAGTAGGCAAACCTAACTTCACAAATGGGCGACAGCCGTCCGAAGGATGCGTCTGCCCAAGCTCGCATCTGCCGAAGCATGAGCATGCACTTGGTAGTGCTTCGAAAGGGTGTGCAGACTAGACCAAGTGGCAGCCTGACAGACCTGCTGAGCCGTAGCCCAAGAGGCACCGACAGCTCTGGTCGAGTGCGCCTTAATCCCTGGCAGGGGAGGCATCTGAGAACATAGGTAGGCATCGGATATGGCCGACCTAATCCAATGAGCTAGGGTCGGTTTAGAAGCCGAGAGACCCTTGCGCTGACCTGTGGTCAGCACAAAAAGAGAGGTGCACCGCCTAAAAAAAACAGCGGTGCGTGACACATAGATCCGGAGCGTCCGCACCAAATCTAAAGCATGCAACGCTTTCTCAAAGCGATGCACAGGGGCCGAACAAAGGGAAGACAATGAAATGTCCTGGCTAAGGTGGAACGGAGACACCACCTTAGGGAGCAGGCCCGGAGTTGGATGGAGAACCACCTTGTCTTGGTGAAAAAAACCAAAAAGGGTGACTCCGAAGAGAGCACAGTCAAATAAGAGACTCTCCTGAGAGAAATTATGGCCACCAGAAAAACCACTTTCTGTGAAAGACTAAACAACGAAACCTCCCTAAGAGGCTCAAAGGGGGGTTTCTGTAAGGCCATGAGGACCAAAGAAAGGTCTCAGGAATCCAGAGACCGCCGGTAAGGCGGAATGATGTGAGATGCGCCCTGCATGAAGGTGCGCACCTGGGCCAGTCGGGCGATATGCCGCTGACAGAGCCGAGACCTGTCCCTTGAGGGAATGAGGGACAGACCTAGCTGCAGGCCGGACTGTAGAAAGGACAGGATGGTCGGCAAGGAAAAAACGGCAAGGAGCATGGCCGGAAGAACGACACCAGGACAGGAAAATTCTCCAAGTCCTGAGGTAAAACCTGGCCGAGGAAGACTTCCGAGCCTGAGTCATAGTGAAGATGACCTCGGAAGGAATGCCTGAAGCCGTAAGGATTCAGGGCTCAAGAACCACGCCGTCAATCTGAGAGCCGCAGAATTGTTGTGGAAAACGGACCCTCTGAGCGAACGTCTGGCCGGTCCGGGAGATGCCACAGCACCTCTACGAACAGACGGAGCAGGTCTGGGAACCAAGCTCGCCTGGGCCTGGGGCGATGAGTACGACCCGACGGCCCTCCATTTTGATCTTGCGCAGGACTCTGGGCAAGAGAGCTAGAGGGGGAAACACGTAGGCCAGACGGAACTGGGACCAATCTGGAACCAGCGTGTCCGCTGCCAAGGCCTGAGGATCGTGGGAGCGAGCCACGTAAACCGGGACCTTGTTGTTGTGCCGGGATGCCATTAGATACACTCCCGGAGTGCCCTGCCTGCTAAATTGACCGGAACACTGCCGAATGCAGGGCTCACTCGCCGCTGTCCACGGTTTGACGGCTGAGATAATCTGCCTCCCAGTTCTCTGCGCCTGGGATGTGGACTGCGGATATGGTGGACTTGGAGTCCTCCGTCCACTGAAGGATATGTTGAACTTCCAACATTGCTAGGCGGCTGCGAGTCCTAGGACTACAGCCCTGATTTCCAGCACATTGATCGAGAGGGCTGATTCGGACGGAGTCCAAGTGCCCTGTGCTCGGTGGTGGAGAAACACTGCTCCCCAGCCGGATAGACTGGCATCCGTGGTGAGAATCACCCATGACGGGGCCAGAAAGGAGCGTCCCTGGTACAGAGAGAGGGGCCGAAGCCACCACTTAAAGAGAGCTCCTGGTCTGTGGCGACAGAGCCACCAGCCTGTGCAAGGAAGAAGTCCCTTGTCCCAACAGCGGAAAATGTCCAGCTGCAGGGGACGCAGATGGAACTGGCAAGGGGAACCGCTTCTATTGACGCCACCATCTGACCCAGCACCTGCATGAGGTGCCTGATGGAATGACGGCGGAGCCTCAGCAGAGAGCGAACCGCCAGATGAAGAGACTGCTGTTTGACTAAGGGCAGCTTCACAAGTGCCAGCAGAGTCTCGAATTGCATCCCTAGGTACGTAAGTTCCTGGGTCGGGGTCAGAGTGGACTTGCAAGCGTGGCGAGAGTGAGCGAGACACTCCGCTGACAGTCTGCACTGGATGAAGCCCTGACTAGAAGGGCGTCCAGGTAAGGAATCACTACCAACCCCTGGAGGAGCAGAACCGCAACTGGTGAATACACGAGGGGCCGTGGCTAACCCAAAGGGGAGAGCCACGAATTGGAAATGTTCCTCTCCGATTACAAAACGTAGCCAACGCTGGTGTGAAACTGCGAATGGCACATGCAGAGAGACATCTCTGATGTCGATGGATGCTAAGAATCTCCTTGGGTCATTGACTGATCGCAGAGATTCCATACAAAATTGCCGCACCTGAACATGCTTGTTGAGAAGCTTGAGAACCAGGTCGGAAAGCACCGTCCTTTTCAGGGACTAGGAAGAGATTTGAGTAGAAATCTCAGAACCGTTCCCAGTCGGGAACTGGTACAATTACTCCATTGGCCTGCAAGAATGCCACGGCCTGTGAGAAGGCGGCGGCCTTGGAGCAGGGGGGAGTTGTCAGAAAAAATCTGTTTGGCGGCTGAATAGAATTCTATTCTGTAGCCGTGGGAGATGGTAACCCACACCCACTGATCGAAGACATGTTGAAACCACACGTCGCCCAAGAGGGAGAGCCTGCCACCGACCAAGGACGTTACTGGCGCGGCCAGATAATCAAGAGGAGGCTGCCTTGGTGGCAGCAGCTCCTGCCGACTTAGGACGCGGCTTCATGCGCCAGTTGGTTTACGGACCTTGGCTGAGTTAGTGGACGAGGCCGAGGGCTTAGAGGACGACCAGTTAGAGGAAACGAAAGGAACGAAACCTCGACTGGTTCCTGCCCTGGAAGGTTTCCTGGGTTGTGACATGGAAGTACTCTTCCTGCCAAAAGCTTCCTTAATAATTTCATCCAGTTGTTCACCGAATAGACTGGTCCCAGCAAAAGGGAGTCCAGCAAGGAACTTCTTAAGAAGCATCTGCCTTCCACTCTCGAAGCCACAGGAACCTGCGGATAGCGAGGGAAGTAGCCGAGGCCACCGCAGTGCGGTGACAGTCTCCAGCTATAGGATGAAAAGACTGAAGCCTGGAAGTTAAGGCAACCAATTCGGGCATAAAGGCCCTGGTGAGGGAATGCATCTCCTCCCGAGAAGCAGAGATGGCTTTGAGAGCCCGCACTGCTGCAAAAGATGGGGAGAACGAGGCCCCTGCCACCTCATATATAGATTTGGCCAGAAGGACAACCTGGCGGACAGTGGGATCCTCAGAGAGGTGCAGTCAGCCACTGATACAACTGTCCGGGCTGAAAGTCTAGACACCGGAGGGTCCACCCTTGGTGAATGAGCCCACTCCTTGACCACCACTGGTGGAAGGGGGAAACAGTCATCAGAACCACGCTCTGGGAAGCGTCTGTCAGGACAGGCTCTGGGCTTGGTCACAGTGACCTGAATGCTGGAGTGGATAAGGAACACACTCCTTGTTCTCTTAGGCAAGGTATACTGATGCTTTTCTGCCAAAGAGGGGTGCTCCCCTGATACAGGCGGATTGAGGTCCAGTACAAATATAATGGACGCAATCAAATCATTAGCATCTGCGTCACTTTCGGACAGATCAATGGGGTACATGGAGAGCGTCCGAGCCCCCAGTAAGGCATCCTCCTTGTCCTGCGAGTCAGCTCGTGAACCAGAGCCGCGGGGCGAGGAGGGAAAGGGGACCCTGCGTCTCCATTTTAGGAGGACGGGCTCCCAGATGAAGAATCCTCTGTGAGCTTTGCTGAGCGAGCCGTAGCAGCAGAAGCGCCCTGAGAAGGGGGCTGATGCATGCTCAGCAGTGTCCGGGACAGCTGTCCCCTGGAGAGAGGGATTCTACCCCGGAGCCGGAGCAGCCGGAGGGACCACTGGGGATAAGCCTCCAGGCTGAGGCACCACTATGTCAGAGCAGGCATCACAATGTGATTATGTGCTCGGTACAGACAGTACGAGTCAACATTCGGTGAATAATAAAAAAACAGCCTTGCAGCCCTGCACTGATATGAGACATGCTGCAGAAATGGGGGCTCTGTCCAGAAAGACCCCCAGCAGAGTATATAAACAGAGTATATAAGCAGCAGCACAACCAGAGGTTGTGGCTTGCCAGACCGTTTAACATAACATCTCTGCTCCAGATTCCCCAGAAGTGGGGGCTTTTCGGAAAAAAAACCCCAGCAGAGTATATAAACAGAGTGTATAAGCAGCTGCACAACCGGAGGTTGTGGCTTGCCAGACTGTTTAACATAACATCTCTGCTCCAGATTCCCCAGAAGTGGGGGCTTTTCGGAAAAAAAACCCCAGCAGAGTATATAAACAGAGTGTATAAGCAGCTGCACAACCGGAGGTTGTGGCTTGCCAGACTGTTTAACATAGGGGCATCTCTGTGCCCTCCAGATCCCCCAGAACTGGGGGCTCTGTCCCAGGCCCCCATTTGTCACAATGTGTTTGCAGACATTGATCTCTGTGCCCTAGAACGCTGAGAAAATGGCGTCCGCAGCGAGGAGAGGGGGCGGGGCCTACTCTGAGAGCAGGACGGAGGGCAAATGAGGCATACAGGGGAGGGAAGCTTTCCTCAGTGAGGAGTGTCCCTTCCCTGTGCTGAGCAGCCGGTGGGCGGAGCCACCCTGTCTCACTGCACTGACTGACATAGAATCGAAACTAGGCCTCAGGCGAAGCCGGGGCCTAGATTTAAACATGCGGCCAGCGTGCAGGCACCATCGGCGCGGTTCTCCAGTGAAAACTGGAGAACCGGCCGGAAATGTTAAAACATACATATAACATATTCTCCCCCACAAATAAAGTACAAGGGACCCCTAGAAAGACCACTTTCTGTGGTAATAACGTCTCAGTACTTAGCTTGAGACGCAGGTGCCAGGTCCCTGGGGGGTCATCGCTCCGTCCGGCAGGATCCTGAACAGGGCTGCGGATGGAGACCGGTCTCCTGCAAAGCAGTGAGAACCGTGATGGCTCCCACTTCAAACCAGAGCCCCAAGGGATGGCGAAGGAGCGCGGCATGTGAAGGCTCCAGCCCTGAAAGCAACCTTAACAGCACCGCCGACACAGTGGGGTGAGAAGAACATGCCCGGAGTCCAGATTGGACCCGCTTTTCTCCCAAATCTTTGAAATCAAAAATCAGAGGATGCATGTGTGTGTGTGACCTCCCGAACACAAAGCATTGAACTGGTTGGATTTGTCATCCGGGGAGTGTATATGCTCGGAGGGAGGAGCTACACTTTTAGTGTAGTACTTTGTGTGTCCTCCGGAGGCAGAAGCTATACACCCATGGTTTGGGTCTCCCATAAGGAACGATAAAGAAAATCTGTTTGGAGGGCTGGAAGAGAATTCTATCCTGTAGCCGTGAGATATGATGTCTCTCACCCACTGATCAGAGACTTGCTTTAAACAAGCGTCGCCAAAGTGGGAAAGCCTGCCACCGACTAAGGACGTGGCTGGAGCGGGCCAAGAGTCATGATGAAGCTGCCTTAGTGGCAGAACCTCCTGCGGTCTTCTGCAGACGCGCTTTTGGGTGCCAGTTGGATTTCTGATCCTTAGCTGAGCTAGCGGACGAGGCGGAAGGCTTAGAGGATGACCAGTTGGAGGAACGAAAGGAACGAAACCTCGATTTTTTTTTTTTTTTTAACTTCGTTTTATTAACAATTTCAAACATGGTACAACTGACATTTGCCATATAAAGATAGCTCCGTATATAGATAGTAATATTTAAATATAACAATAAACAGTCATATAAAGTCCATAATATCTTTAGCACTTAACATAGAACAATGTTCTTATCCATACTACTTATCATTTGCATATATATCTAATTTTATATTGAGCATAAGAACAGCTCTAACTATCAGCATGACCATATTTTGAAAACAAGATAGAAAGAGGAATAGAAAAAGGAAGAAAGAAAGAACAACAGCCACATTGCATTATTATACCTCAATATATCATTGGACAGTGTTTCATATCCCAACATCTGACGGGAACCACCATTATCCGCATAATCTCCCTCAAACCTCCGCAAGTGTGTCTGGAGAAGAATTCCACAAACCCCAGATTTTGTTAAATTTTCCCGGGCACCCCCTATTATAATATACCACCCGCTCATAGACTATGGTTGCATTGACTAGTTTAACCCAGGACCTCACAGTTGGATTCGAATCTCCCATCCACCTCAGAGCTATTAATTTCCTAGCCAGAAACAATGCCTCTCTGAGGAATATTGTCATGTAATGATCCCAGGACTCTTCCTCCACCACCCCAAACAGGCATATCAAAGGGTCACACAAGACAGGAATCGACACAATCGATGTCAGCAGAGATGTCACTCCCCGCCAGTACGAAGATATATTGGGACAGCTCCAAATCATATGTATGAAATTTGCCCATGAGAGATGACACCTCGGGCACTCCGATGTACGAGAACGGCCCATACTAAATAATCGAGTTGGAGTAAGGTATGCCTGGTGGACAATGTAGCATTGAATCAATTTATTATTAACCGACGGGGATACCGCAGTCGGAGATTCCAATATCTCTTCCCATTCCTCTCCCTGTAGAGAGGGAATTAGAGATTCCCATCTATCCTGGGCTGGCAAGGGGTCCGACTCCACCCCCACTGACAACAGGTAAGTATATATAGCTGAGATGAGGCCTCGAGGTCCTTGTGATTTTAGAATACCTATCATAGGAAGTGATGATATCAATTTCCTCACTCCAATTTTCTGTATGTGGGATTGAATCGCTGTGCGAATCTGCAGGTATCTAAAGAATTGTGATCTTGGAACATTATATTCAATCTGGACTTGTTCAAAGGACTTGAGGGTTGTGGTTCCCGGGACAAAAAGATCACCTAATGCACTGACGCTGTGAGTGGCCCAGAATTGCGCCGAGGGGTGATCTCTCAGAGTATGGAAGTACGAAACCTCGATTGATTCCTACCCTGGGCACGTTTCCTGGTCTTGGTTTGTGGCATGGAAGTACTCTTCCCGCCAGTAGCTTCTTTAATGATTTCATCCAGCTGTTCACCAAACAGCCGTGAACCAGCAAAAGGGAGCACAGCAAGAAACTTCTTGGAAGAAGCATCTGCCTTCCACTCTCGAAGCCACAAAATCCTGCGGATAACAAGAGAATTAGCTGAAGCCACCGCAGTGCGGTGAGCAGCCTCTAGCATGGCAGACATGGCATAGGATGAAAAAGCTGAAGCCTGAGCAGTTAAGGTAACCATCTCAGGCATAGATTCCTTGGTGAGGGAATGCATCTCCTCTAGAGAAGCAGAGATGGCTTTGAGAGCCCACACTGCTGCAAAAGTCGGGGAAAAGGCGCCCCCCGCAGCTTCATACACAGATTTGGCCAGAAGGTCAATCTGACGGTCAGTGGAATCCTTAAGTGAGGTGCCGTCAGCCACCGACAACGGTCCGGGCTGATAGCCTAGACACCGGAGGGTCTACCTTTGGGGAGTGAGACCACTCCTTGACCACCTCAGGTGGAAATGGAAACCGGTCATCAGAACCACGCTTTGGAAAGCGTTTGTCAGGGCAGGCCCTGGGTCACAGCGGTCTGAAAACTGGAGTGGTTAAAGAACACACTCTTCACTCTCTTAGGCGAGGTAAACTGATGTTTTTCTGCCAAAGAGAGTTGCTCCTCTGACACTGGCAGATTGAGATCCAGCACAGAATTAATAGAAGCAATCAAATCACTAACATCTGAGTCACCCTCAGAGAAATCGATGGGATACATAGCCTCCGAGCCCCCAGTGAGGGCATCCTCCTCATCTTGAGAGTCAGCTCTTGAGACAGAGACGTGGGACGGGGAGGGGGAGGAAACCCTGCGCCTTCTCTCAGAAGGACGGGGTCTGGGATAAGATGATGAATCCTCCGTGAGCTCCGATGGACGGAGGTCAGAGGATAGGAGTCCTCTGTCAAGAGTATTAGAGGCACCCTGTGAGGGGGGCTGATGCATATTCATCAAAGTCCTGGACAAAAGCCCCATGGACTCAGCAAATGACTGGGATACGGACCTAGAAAAGGACTATACCCAGGCCGGGGGTTCAATCACAGGTGCAGCAGCAGCCCGAGAGACCACTGGGGGTGAGACTCCAGGCTGTGGCACCGCCAAGTTAGAGCAGACATCACAATGTGGATAGGTGCTCGGCTCAGGCAGCAGGAGCTTACATGCAGTGCATGCAGAATAAAGCTTTGGAGCCTTGCTCCTTGTGTGAGACATGCTGCTGGAGTGGGGGCTTTGCAGAGAATGAACCCCAGGGAGAATATACAGAGGTCCACAACCGGAGACCGGCTGTGGCTTACCAGACCGCTGAGCGCGGTGTTGTGTGCCCTCCAGATCCCGAAGCCCGGTCCCCCAGTCGCAGCACCTCAGCAGAGATGCAGAATACAGGATGTCCCAGAGCAGAGTGAACTCTGCCTGAGAAGAGGGCGTTCCTATAAAAGAGCGGGAACTGGAGGGCTATAGAGACCTGCAGGGAAGGAGGGATGCCCCAGCAGTGGGGAGTGTCCCTTCCCTGTGTAGAACGGCCGCCGGGAGGAGCCGAACCTGTCCCTCTGCATGAGTGACATGCGAGGGCAGGAAAATGAAACTAGGCCTCCGGCGAAGCCGGGGCCTAAATTTAAGCGGCGAGGCCGACAAGCAGGCACCATCTCAAAAGCTAGAGAACCCGCCGGAAAAGTTAAAACAATCACATACAGCATACTCTCCCCTTACAATAAAGAACCGGGACCCCCAACATAAACGTCTCAGGTACTTAGCTGCTGAGCCGCAGGGCCATGTCCCTGGGGATGAGTGCTCCGGTCCAACAGAATCCTCAAGGGGCTGTGGATGGAGACCGGACTCCTGCCAGGCATGGAGACCGTGCTGGCTCCCACTTCAAGCCAGAGCCCAGAAGGGATGGTGAAGGAGCGCGGCATGTAAGGCTGCAGCCTTGTAAATCAACCTTAACAACACCGCCGACACAGTGGGGTGAGAAGGGACATGCCGGGAGTCCAGACATGGACCCGCTTTTCTTTAAACTCTTTCCAAAAGTCAAACAAATCAGATGAGAATGCATGTGTGGATGTATGCCTCCTGACACAAAGCAATAAACTGGCTAGGACTGGCTACCAGGGGGTGTATAAGCTCAGAGGGAGGAGCTACACTTTTTAGTGTAGTACTTTGTGTGTCCTCCGGAGGCAGAAGCTAAACACCCATGGTCTGGGTCTCCCAAAGGAACGATAAAGAAAATAACACATACACATTTGGTATTGCCGCGTTCAGAAATGCCCGATCTATCAAAAAATAAAATAAATTAATCTGATCAGTAAATGGCGTAGCGGCAAAAAAAATTCCAAACGCCAAAATTACATTTTTTGGTCGCCGCAAATTTTGCGCAAAATGCAATAATAGGCGATCAAAACGTAGCATCTACGCAAAAATGGTACCGTTAAAAACGTCAGGTCAAGACGCAAAAAATAAGCAGTCACTGACCCTTAGATCCCGAAAAATTAGAACGCTACAGTTTTTGAAAATGGCACAAAACGTGCGCCACTTTTTTTGGACAAGCTTGTGAATTTTTTTTAACCTCTTAGACACAAGTAAACCTATACATGTTTAGTGTCTACAAACTCGCACTGACCTGAGGCATCACATAGATACATCAGTTTTAACATATATTGAACACCGTGAATAAAATATCCCAAAAACTATTGTACGATCACACTTTTTTTTGCAATTTTTCCGCACTTGGAATTTTTTAGCCGTTTTTCAGTACACTATATGGTAAAACTGATGGTTTCACTTAAAAGTACGACTCGTCCCGCAAAAAACAAGCCCTTACATGGCAAGATTGACAGAAAAATAAAAAAAAGTTACGGCTCTCGGAAGAAGGGGAGCAAAAGCAAAAACGGAAAGTGCCCGGTGGCTGAAGGGGTTAAAGCTCTAAATTTCTGGCCCTGCCTGTTGGCTCAGTGTCTACACAGAGGTTGCAACAGGGCAGACAAGTTGCAGAAAACATGGTATGTATCCTTAAGACTCTAAACAGCGTCCTGATGCCATCTGGTACGACTCTGCTCTCACAGCTCATGTGCAGTAGCCACAGATTAAAGACATGGACGATGTCCGGGTTCTGGGAATCGATTTGCACCAACTCTACTACATCTATTAGCAAATCAGCACGGATATCCTGGCAGATCCACTTTTTATTCACAAGAAAAAATGGTTTCTGTGCACACACTATGTAGGGGGCTGGCTAACGGATCATTTCAATAGCCAAGCCAACGCATTTACCTCCTTACGACAGATCAGAAATTGACATGCACCATAGGTCAATTTTTGCATGAAAAATACCTTCAGAATACAACTCGTTTGCTCTAAATTAAATTACTCTGCAGCAATTCCTCCCAAGTGTGAACAAGTCCTTGGAAGAAACAAAAAAAACAAACCTTACCTGCGGGTGCCGTCCTTTATCCACTAACTTCAGACAATTTAATAACAAAGTGCGAATAGTTCCGTAATGTTTTCTGTTTTGAGTTTTCTTCATCATCATGTTACAAGCCACCCTATAAAATTAAAATAAAAAAAAAAAAAAAGCATCAGAGCATTGCTGCTGCAGTACCACAAGCTGCCACACGAGGTCCCCCTCACACCAGCTGCCGTTCATTTTGCTTCGCTGTTCCGCTGTAAAAACTTTACACATTTAATGCTTCATGTGAAATATCTAATGTTATAGTGCCGAGCGCAGCTCCGCAGGGACGATGGCTGTGTTTATAAGCGCGCTCTGGGGAAATATCACAAGTGACATGGATTACAGAACACCAAAGCGTTCAGAAAGGATACAGGCTGTTATTGATGTTATTAGCAGGAAGGGATTGAGGGATGGGTTTTAATCACTTCACTCATCAGCGGTTAATTAGTCTTGAGCGGCTCTTTTACGGTCCCGCTGAGACTCGAGGCTCCGTTACTCACGCCGATTTCCCGGTTCTATTCAGACATAAATATTACAACCTGTCCCTACTTATCGAGGCATATTAGGCCGGAAGAAATAAGGGATGACATCTGTAACGTGGCCCTGGGAAATAATAGAACGCTCCTTGAATGGGAAATTAGGAAGGTTTAGGAAAAAGGGAGGATATTAAGACGTTTGAGCCCCTAATCTGGATCATGCTTATATACAGAAGCGCCTGTTCACACACCTTGGTTGTTAATCCAAATACATGGAGCCTATCCCTCCCCCTTAGTAACAAAGCAACATTAACATTTTCCCACACCTCCCTCCTTGCGACACAACAAGGGAAGGGGAAAGCATATGTCAAACATACTTCATTCTTGAGATGGAAGGCCTCTCAATTTAGAAATAATGATCCCCCTAAAAATATATCTCAGCCCCATCATTGACTCTGCAGCCTATCCCTCCCCCTTAGTAACAAAGCAATATGAACATTTCCCCACCCATACCCCCTTGCGACACGACCGAGCCTTCTCACGCCCCCACCCAAATGACCTATACCCCACTATCGAGCTTGTGACTTTAGTCTACCCAAGGGACCCTGCAGGTCTTCGGTAAGGTACCATTACGTGTTAGTAAATGGGGACATAATCTGCCTTATGTCGTTCTCAGAACATTTCCGCGCAATGAAAACTCTCCATTTTCTAAAAAATGTGTCTTTTCGTTTATCCTTTTTCCTCTCCACCTTCAATTTTTCCAGATTAAGCAGGAATTTCAGTTGATTCATTAAGTCCTCCCGTGATGGTACTTCTTTTACCGACCATTTCTGCAGTATTGCCCTTTTGCCCGCATCGCTATGAAATGAAACAATGTTGGAAGCCTCTGCCCCATATCCTCCCCTTAATCCATATCCTCCCCCCTTAGTCCATATCCTCCCCCTTAGTCCATATCCTCCCCTTCTGTGTATACTGAAATATCCACAGGAGAGGCTCCAGCTCCATCCTCACCTTCCAGGCTTCCCACACTATCGACTGTGCCTGTGTCCAAAACTTCCAGATCTCCCCACACTGCTATATCCCACGGTACACATCTGTCTTTTCAGTATTACAGTTTGGGCAATTCAGTAGTTTGTCCGGATTCCGTCTATTTGGGATGTTAAATCCATAAATTGCCCTGTGAATTAACCTACATTGAGTATCCCTCCAAGTTTCATTGACAATGCACTTCCATAATACCATCCACCCCTTTAATATCTTCTCCTCCCTCTTGCCGAGCCCATGCCCCTAAGTCGTGCCAGGAGTATTAGGAACCAGCACCTCTCTCAGCTCCCCATATAGTGTAGAGGTATGTCTCTCATTATAACCTCATGCATCTGGTTGGCCCTATACGCCTTGGTGATATTCTGCAATTTGGGCATTATTCTCCACCTAACCTGCCCATACTGAATAGTTTGAAATGGTCACAGACCGTATCTATCAATCAAGTCTTCACATCAGCCACCTTACTTCCGTAATATCCATGAAGTCTTTCAGTGTCCCGATTCCCCTTCTCTCCATTCCAGGTAAAGCTTATTCTCTAGTCCCTGCGGAAAATCCAGATGAGCCCAAATGTTCAAGTACTTTACACTAACCCAAACTTTTTTTCTTACGGCCTTCCACGCCATCAGTGTGTCCCTGCAAACTAAAGAGTGCTTTATTTTAGCCGGTAAATTCGGGATGGAGGTATGAA
Source organism: Anomaloglossus baeobatrachus (assembly GCF_048569485.1). Classification (NCBI taxonomy): domain Eukaryota; kingdom Metazoa; phylum Chordata; class Amphibia; order Anura; family Aromobatidae; genus Anomaloglossus; species Anomaloglossus baeobatrachus. The sequence continues at coordinate 40,548,437 of NC_134357.1, read as the reverse complement.
TAATGGATCTCAAATACCAAGGTTTGCAAAATTCTGCCTCCAGTACACAGTCAGAGTAACGATTCGTCTTCCTCAGCCAGTCCACTACGTGTCTCATGATGCAAGCTAAATTGTAGCCTCTAACATTGGGTAGTTTGATCCCCCCCTCTCCAAAGGTAATATCAATTTTTTGGCGCTAATCCTCAGTCGAACCCCTTGCCAGAGAAAACTTGAGAATTCCCTAGTCAGCCTATTAACGTCCGTATGTCTCAGAACCAACGGTATCATCTGAAGTGGATAGATTAGCTTCAGAAAGCTCATCATCTTTAGAAAGTGGTTCCATCCTAGTAGTGTCAACGGGAGGTTGGCCCACGACTGTAGTTCGCGCTCTATTTTCCCAATTAGTGGGGAATAATTAAGCAGTAAATAGTCTCAGTGTCCCTATCTGAACCCCCAAATATTTGATGCTCGACTTCGCTACAGGAACACCACAGAGCCTAGCTATCCCCCTTCCGTCGTTATTTCCAAATTCAAGTCATGCAGGGTCTCCTCCGAAAGCTTAGGCATCTTAATTCTGGGCCCTCTCCCCTTCCTTGTATAGGCCCACGTAGAAATTACCCAAGGTATTGATTTCTTTAGGGTCCGTTGTCTTACTCCCATCATGCCTGGATAGAGTAGTTATGCGCGTTGTCTGTCGTTTGCCCCTTGCAAGATTTGCCAAAAGTCTCCCCACCTTATTCCCAAACCTACACAAGTCCACCTCCTGTTGGGACCTATCCAAGTTTTCCTTCCTATCCACCCAGGTCTCAAATCTCTCTTTCACTTCTATCCAATGTTCCTTTGTCCTTTATGACTGTCTTTCCATAAATTCACTACAGGCTTCTTTCTCTCACTGCTAGGCTAGTTTCTTGAAACCTCTCATTGGTCTGCCTTTTCAACTTGGCCGTGTACCCCATCAGTTTGCCCCTCAAGACTGCTTTGGCGGTTTCCCAATACAATAATGCCTCCTGCGCATGCTCCTCGTTTGTAAGTATACTCCACCCACCACTCCTTCAAAATTTGATGACAATTGCTATCCTTCAAAAGAAATGTGGGAAAACGCAAATGTAGTTCCGACCTTTCTGGATTTTATTCATCACCCAGACTAGAACCGGGCTGTGATCCGAAATCACCATGTTCTCCATCGCCATCTCAACTATTCTCTGGGTCAATGCAGAGCTCGTCAATATATGGTCAATTTCCAACCACTCATCATGGGGATGGGAATCATGAGTAAATTCCCTCTCATGGGGATGATGCATCCTCCAACAGTCTCGTAATGTCGTGGCCATCAGCAATGTTCGAAAAAACCCATCTGAAGTCCCTCTCAAGCCCCCCGCCCTCCTCAGTCTATCTTCTTCTGAAGACATAACCGCATTGAAGTCCCCTCGTACCACTTTGTGTGTTGTCGTGTCCAACAACATCTTATTTGTTAAGAAATCGTAATAGGGCTACTGTTCCATGTTAGGAGCATAAATATTGTGAATGCTAAAGTTTCCCTGAGGGCAAGCTATCTCCCCTCCCTTCTTTGTCGTTACCTTGGGTCTCGACTGTATGAACATAATTTCGGTTAATCAAAATTAAGACCCCTGCTTTTCTACCGACCGAGGAGGAACCGTACACACCTCCCACCCCCATCTTGTTCATACGAAAAAAAGTCTCCAGTTGGCAAGTGGGTCTCCTGTAACAGGGCAATATTCACTCTAAGCCTCTTAAGAAGTTTCATGACCATATTACACTTATGCGGTGACTGGAGCCCCTTCACATTCCATGTAATTAACCTAACCATGTTCCCAGTAGAATGAGCTTATCGGTCTTGATCGTGTCGCATAAAATCCACAACCCCCTCCATGCGCCATAAACTTTAAAAGGCAACCAGCCAACATAGCAATACAAATGCATTTTTTGCGGTAGAAGGTTGTACACACCTTGCTGAAGGCTTGTATTCTGTGTTACCTCCACAGAGTAATCACTAAAGAGCAAGATTTTATGTCCCTGGACTTTCAGTGGCTGTCTTTCATTTTTGAAGACCCGCAGAATCTCCTCCTGGTCTTTGTATTCAAGATATTTTATTATGACCTGGCCTGCTCTGGTTAACTCTCCTGGTCTGGCTGCACACCTCAATCTTACGCTCTTTTATGGGGCCTATCCTGTGGGCTCTCTCCACGCGGCACCTGTGGCTCAGTCCCAGTGCCTGGGGTAAATGCACCAAAGCGTGTCCCACTGTCGGGTAAGTACAGATTCCGGCAGTCCCACTTGCCTTACATTTCTCCTCCTAGACCTGTTCGAGGTCATCAATTTTATCTTTCATTGTTTGAGCAGTGGTATTTAGCTCCTTGAGCCGCCTCTCCATCCTTCTAAGAGCCTCCTCCGCATCAGACACCCTTCTGCTCCGCATCTGTCAACTGTACATCATGCTGCTCCACATCTTCCTGCAGCGCAGATAAAGCTACCTTTACCAAAGTGACTAGTGTCTCTATGATGTAGTTGGATAATTGCTCCGCCACCTCTCTGGCCTGTCTGGGGTAACTTATGTCCCTGCCTAGCGGCTGCTGCGCTTCTCTGTCGTGCTCTCTCTGCAAACCGCCCGTCACCCTTACGGGTGCCCTACACGCTGCGACATTGCTACCGATATATCGTCGGGGTCACGTCGTTAGTGACGCACATCCGGTGCTGGTAGCGACATCACAGCGTGTGACACCAAGGAGCGATGATCAACGATCACAAAATCGTTAAAAAAAAAAAAAACAGTGATCGTTGACACGTCGCTCCTTTTCTTAATATCGCTGCTGCCACAGGTACGATGTTGTTTGTCTTTCCTGCAGCAGCACACATCGCTATGTGTGACAATGCAGGAGCGACAAACATCTCCTTACCTGCGTCCACCGGCAATGAGAAAGGAAGGAGGTGGGCGGGATGTTACGTCCTGCTCATCTCCGCTTCTACTGGCCGGCCGCAGTGACGTCGCTATGATGCCGAAACGCACCTCCCCCTTGAGGGAGGGATTGTTCGGCGGTAACAGCGACGTCGCTGACAAGGTATGTTCGTGTGATGCTGCCGTAGCGATAATGTTCGCTACGGCAGCGATCACCAAATGTCGCACGTACGACGGGGGTGGGTGCTATCGCGCTCGACATCGCTAGCAATCGCTAGCGATGTCGCAGAGTGTAAAGTACCCTTTACAGTGCGCTGCTCTCCCTCCTCTCCTCCAGCATCTTAGAGGCCTGTGCTGACTCCTCCAACCTGTCTCCGCGGGCTTTGCTCGGTATTCCTCCGCCTCTCAGTAGGTAACGCTCCATGCACCGCCGTCCACCTCACAGCCCTCCTCCAACCAGTCATTCCGGGATGATTTGTGCACCGGGGAGTTGTTTACAGGTTAGAGAGCTGCTTCCCCCACGTCTTCACATACCAGCGCTGGAACTGGAAGTCCAGCTTTTTATTTTTCCATTGACACAGTCAAATGTGGGATGAGTGCATGACGGCACTCACTTTACTATCCAATGTGCGTGAAATGGGGGGAAAAAAAAAACAAAAAACTGCAATTTTGCTATTTGGGAATTTTGTTTTAATGGTGTTTATTGGGAGGGGAAAAGTGACAAGAGACAACATGAGTGTGACTACTGCAAAATCAATCTTGGATAGTGTGTGTGTGTGTGTGTGTGTGTGTGTACACACACACACACACACACACACACACACTTTTTTTTTATTTATTTAGCGGCTTAAGAAGATTCTGAACTTTGCATAAAAATTGGATTATGTTGGCATTTTCTGAGACCGAATGCTTTTCTTTCCCCCCATAGATGGAATGATGGGAGGGTTTGATTTTTCGCGTGCACAGATTAAGTTTTTATCGTCATTTTTGGGATATATACTGTACAACGTTTTGCATTGCAAATGTTGGATTAAGTGTTGCGGGTTAAATATTTTTTGTATTTTAACAGATATGTAAGCATATACCGTATTTTTCGGACTATAAGACGCACTGGACCATAAGACGCACCCTGGTTTTAGAGGAGGAAAATAGGAAAATAAAATTTTAAGCAAAAAATATGGTCATGACACACTTATGGGGCGAGGATCTGCTGCTGACACTGTTATGGGGTAATGTCCTGCTCATATACTCCCCAGCCTGCTCATATACTCCCCATGCTGCTCATATACCTCCATCCTGCTCATAATATACCCCCAGCCTGCTCATAATATACCCCCAGCCTGCTCATAATATACCCCCAGCCTGCTCATACACCCCCCATCATCCTGGTGTATGGCCGCATCCTGTGGCACATAAAAAAAAAAAAAAAAATAAACGTTCATACTCACCTTACCTCACTTCACTCCCTGCAGCACCTCTCCTCTTACCGTCTATGTCAGCAGCAGCGCCGCTGAGTGGAGCCGTCCCAGTTCCCCTGCAGCATCGCGATGTGCCCTGGTGGTCTGTGCCGGCAGCTGCGTGTGGACACGTGCGCTTAGCGATGACGTCATTGCTGTGCGCCGCTAGTCTCCACGCAAGTCAGCTGCCCGACAGACAGGAGATGGCGATGCTGCAGGGGAACGGTGAGTAATGTGTACTGATTCACTGCCCCCCGCACTGATGAGGCGCGGGGGGCAGTGAATACAGCCGCACATGATCACTCCAGGCTGCAGTTGCCATGGGTGATCATGCGGGCCGGCTGTTTATCCCTGCCCATCACCCCGCCCACCTGTCAGCGCCGGGTTCAGCGCTGAGAGATGGGCGGGAGGATGGGCATGCATATTAAATGAGCGGGCCCACGTGGTCACGGCAGGCTGCTACAGCCTGCTCGTGCCCCCGATGACCTGCTCCACCGCAGCACCCTCATTCTCCGCAGCCACAGTCAGACCATAAGACGCACCCCCCACTTTCCCCCAACATTTGGGGGAAAAAAAGTGCGTCTTATGGTCCGAAAAATACGGTACATGTGCAAAACTGTTGCAAACATTCAAGATTTTGATCTCACTCAACAGTAGAATAAAAAAGGTAGTCTGCAAGAACATTACTGTATAAGGCTATGTTCATACATTGCGTTTTTTGCAGTGTTTTTTTTTTTCATTAGTTGTACACAAATTAAAAGCTGCTTTTTACAGCACCAGCAAAACCTATAAGGTTTCAGAAATCTCCTGCACATATTTATCCCCCCCCCGACAAATGGAAACCTACTGCATTTTTAAAAGCAGCAGCATGTCAATTTTCCTATTGAAAGCAATGAGAAAGTGGAAAAACGCTGCAAAAACGCAACAGCCGTGATTTTGCTGCAACAGGCTAACTTTATTTGAACATGTTCTGTAGACAAAAAGGCACAAAAATTGCAGAGACGAAAAAAAAAAAAGAAGAATGAAAAAGGCAGTAATACAATTCAATATTTTTTTTTTGTTCAACTGCCAAGAGCAGGTTTTGGCTGCAGAAAAAAAAACCCCAAAAAAGCAAAAACGCAACATGTGAACAAAGCCCAAAGCTAGGTTCAACATCCGACATTCATGATCTGAACACAGCCTGCGATGTCTGGGGTAGGCGAATACAGCGGTGACATTTAGTACTCGGGCTTCGTATAACTAGCCCAAGTCTGGATAACTTTCAGGCTATTACACTGATTATTACTTACTTGTAGAGTAACACCGCCACCGGCATAGTGAAGGGGTTCTGGTACTTGTCTTCGGTTTCCTCACACAGGGTGGTCAGATCATAGAGCTTCACGATGTCGCTGCCGCTGGCTGCAAGGGACAGATGTGAATAATATAATCTGCCCACAGGACGAAGAATCCACTTCTCGTCTGCCCCGTATTACCTTTGAACAGCCAGTATGTGTGGCCTTCTTTTGTGCAGTTTGACTTCAGAAATGATAATATATTCTGTGCAATGTCTTTGATCACCCTGGTGGAGAAGTTGGAGTTCTCCAGATTAGGAATATCTTCTGTTTTAATCATCTCATATTTCTGTAAAAAGGACAAAAAAAAATTAAGTCAACCTTGCTCTTGCTTATACTGGACATCCTACAAAAGAGCCTTCAGCAGCAAACGCTGACTTACAGCCATATTTTTCATTTTATAAGACGCACCCCAAATTTAGGAGGTAAAAAAAAAATATGGGTTCCGCTTTATAATCCGGTGGTGTCTTACCAAGGAGAGGGGCCAGCAATGGAGGGGGGGGGGGTCACAGGAGGCAGGGGCGGTACTGGAGTATTGCGATGCTGTGAGTGGTAAAGAGGGGGGCACAGATACTCGCTGCGGGCGCTGCTCCGTGCGGGGCTGGAGAGGCGGCGCTGCTCCGTGCGGGGCTGGAGAGGCGGCGCTGCTCCGTGCGGGGCTGGAGGGGCAGCGCAGCTCTGAGCAGGGGGGCAGTGAGGCACCAGCCATTCTGAAGATGTCGGTGGTGAGGGCTTCAAATAATGGCGACCGGAATTGGCGCGTGCACAGATGAGAGCTTGAGCTGAGAGCTCCATCTGTGCACTTGCCAACTCTGACTGTGCCCCATTATTTGAAGCCCTGACTGCAGACATCTTCAGAATGACCGCCCGCTGCACAGAGCAGCCTCGCAGAGCTACGCTGTACAATGCACAGAACAGCGCCGGCAGCACACCGCATAGCATTACCCCTGCCTCCTTTGACCCCTCTTCATCACCCTTCCCCCGGTAAGCTACATTCGGATTTTAAGACGCATCCCTCATTTTCCTCCCAAATTTTTGAGAGGAAATGTGCATCTTATAATCCGAAAAATACGATACTGCCAAGGACGTATTGCTCAACATGGCGTCCATTGAAGGGTAATTTTTCAATGAATCTCATAATCCCATTAATCCAGTTTTTAGTCTTTTTTTAAAGGGTTCGCCTTGCCCCAATTCCAGTCTTCAAGACCCCAGATTATGTTTTCAGGAATTCCTTAGTATTGCACAAGTGATGGAATTATCACTTGGACAATACAATGGAAATCCCAAAAAACGATCACGTAGAGGGCCTTGAGGTGTGGAATTTTGTTAACAGTACCATGAAAATTAGCCCGTGTCGATGAGTTTACGTCTTACCTGCACAATGCCGTTCACGTGGAAGCACATGACGAGCTCTGGGACATTGCAGATCAGATTGTCCAGCCAATAATCAATCCCGGTCAGCACATTGATCGGTTTGTTGTTGTCGCTAAATCAATAAGAAAAGTGGAGACATTAAAATGTAATGATGTGCAAAACCAGCAGAGTTTACACTGACTTTTGGTGTAAATTTCACACAATCTGCAAGAACTGACACAGGATTGTCACTTCTGTATCATGCATCACTTCCTCACCCCCAAATTAAGCATAAACGTAGTAACCGTTCTGACTCGGAACAAAAACAGATGTGGTTGAGATTTTCCACAATGCTTCCCATTCAACTGTGGAGGGAGAAAAAGCGGTCCCAATGGGGATTAAAGAGGATATTCAGTATCTTTACATTGATGGCCAATCCTTAGGATAGGTCATCAACATCTGAGCAGGATAGAAGGTGGATGATGAGCAGTACCCGGCCTCTATCTGAAGACAGGGCAGCTCCAGAACGGAGCATTTCTGGCCACAGGCCGCAGCGTCCGAGAACAGCTGATCAGTGGGAGTGCAGGGTGTCGGACCCGGACCAATCAGGCATTGATGATCTATGCTAAGGATAGGCCATCAATGTAAAAGTAGTGGACAACCTCTAATCCCCATCGAGACTGCTTTTTCTCCAGCGTCCAGGGCGCAACGCCCCAGCTCTGAAGAGCGTCCAGGGCGCAACGCCCCAGCTCTGAAGAGCGTCCAGGGCGCAACGCCCCAGCTCTGAAGAGCGTCCAGGGCGCAACGCCCCAGCTCTGAAGAGCGTCCAGGGCGCAACGCCCCAGCTCTAAAGAGCGTCAAGGGCGCAACGCCCCAGCTCTGAAGAGCGTCAAGGGCGCAACGCCCCAGCTCTGAAGAGCGTCAAGGGCGCAACGCCCCAGCTCTGAAGAGCGTCAAGGGCGCAACGCCCCAGCTCTGAAGAGCGTCAAGGGCGCAACGCCCCAGCTCTGAAGAGCGTCCAGGGCGCAACGCCCCAGCTCTGAAGAGCGTCCAGGGCGCAACGCCCCAGCTCTGAAGAGCGTCCAGGGCGCAACGCCCCAGCTCTGAAGAGCGTCCAGGGCGCAACGCCCCAGCTCTGAAGAGCGTCCAGGGCGCAACGCCCCAGCTCTGAAGAGCGTCCAGGGTGCAATATCCCAGCTCTGAAGAGTGTCCAGGGTGCAATATCCCAGCTCTGAAGAGCGTCCAGGGTGCAACGCCCCAGCTCTGAAGAGCGTCCAGGGTGCAACGCCCCAGCTCTGAAGAGCGTCCAGGGTGCAACGCCCCAGCTCTGAAGAGCGTCCAGGGTGCAATATCCCAGCTCTGAAGAGCGTCCAGGGTGCAATATCCCAGCTCTGAAGAGCGTCCAGGGTGCAACGCAACAGCTCTGAAGAGCGTCCAGGGTGCAACGCCCCAGCTCTGAAGAGATTCCTGCTATACAGATTGTGGGAACCTGGGAGAGAAAATTACAGGACTTCTTTCACAGTCTCTGCTTACTGGAGAAGGGTTATGTGATCCCTCCAGGATCCAGATGCGATATAAATATTATATGCATACATATATACACACATACATAAAGCACTAAAAATCCATTTTGACCCTGCAAGCTTACCGTAGCCGCAAACTGACCGCCGGATATCTCCCTCCTCCGAAAATCGGCATGTTAGAGCCAACGAGCATGTGGATGTCCTCAAACGTCCAAAGGATGTTTCTAACAAAATCATTTTTAAGACCCTGGATAAGATAAACAAGGAATAAACTTAAAGTCAAGACAAGAGCAGAACTCAGCAAAGAAATGGGTGAAAATGTCTCGCGTTAACATGAAAAAAAAAGAAGAAAAAAAAAAAATTTAAAAAAAAAAAGAACTGGAAAGAAAGAAAATAATCGATGTGTCCGACTAAGTCTACAGTGTGATTGGTTACAGATGCCAGATTCATTTTTTGGAGAATTATGTGCTTACTCTGTATCTTCACATAATTCATACCTGACTGTTCTCCCTGTCAATAGACAAACTGGGAGCACTGGGTTCTGTAGCCGCAGGGGCCACGTGCTCCACTAGCAGTGAGGGGTCACTGGTCACATTTCCCTGTGGAGAGGGCAAGCACATGAGATTTAAATTGTCACAGCACATTCCTATAAAATAGGCGCTCCGCCATCATTTACATTGTGGTTGATTAACATTAAAACTGTAGAAGGACAAGTCCGGCTTTAGTCACCATTTCACTGCTTATATACAGGTAAGAAGATATAATTACACAGAGTGTTATACTCCAGAGCTGTACTCTTAATTCTGTCATTGAAAATAGTCAAATTGTCAGTCACAATCTTACGTTAAAAAAAATAAAAAAAAATCTTTAAAAAGGCCCCATGTATCAGCTAGTGGGCGCATGATTTCAGCCATGAATGTTTGATTCTGAAAAAGCGAGTACTTCAGAGAAGAAGAAAAAAAAAACCACGTAAATGCCGCCAGGGACGGAGCTGCATGCGTGATTCATCAGAAAGGCAGATTAAAAGAGATAAGAAGAAGGGAATTTTGTTTACTTACCGTAAATTCCTTTTCTTCTAGCTCCAATTGGGAGACCCAGACAGTGGGTGTATAGCTACTGCCCTCTGGAGGCCGCACAAAGAACTACACTTAAAAGTGTAAGGCCCCTCCCCTTCTGGCTATACACCCTCCCGTAGGAGTACGGATTCCTCAGTTTTAGTACCAAAGCAAGAAGGAGGAAAGCCAATAACAGTTTCAAAAACAAATTCAATCCGATAACATGATCGGAGAACTTAAGAAACAACATGAACAACATGTGCACCCGAAAAACGAAACCCTAAGAACAAATAGGGCGGGTGCTGGGTCTCCCAATTGGAGCTAGAAGAAAAGGAATTTACGGTAAGTAAACAAAATTCCCTTCTTCTTTTTCGCTCCTAATTGGGAGACCCAGACAGTGGGACGTCCAAAAGCAGTCCCTGGGTGGGTAAAAAGATACCACATGAACGGGCTGTCAGACAGCCTCTTCCTACAGGTGGGCCACCGCCGCCTGAAGGACCTGTCTACCTAGGCTGGCATCTGCCGAAGCGTAGGTATGCACTTGATAGTGTTTGGTAAACGTGTGCAGACTCGACCAGGTAGCCGCCTGGCACACTTGCTGAGCCGTAGCCTGATGCCGCAATGCCCAGGACGCACCCACGGCTCTGGTAGAATGGGCCTTCAGTCCAGATGGAATCGGAAGCCCAGCAGAACGGTATGTGTGAAGAATTGGTTCCTTGATCCACCGCGCCAGGGTGGATTTGGAAGCTTGCGATCCCTTATGCTGACCAGCGACTAGGACAAAGAGCGCATCAGAACGGCGTAGAGCCGCCGTGCGAGAAATGTAAATCCTGAGTGCTCTCACCAGGTCCAACAGATGTAAACCCTTTTCAAATTGGTGAACTGGATGCGGACACAAAGATGGTAAAGTGATATCCTGATTGAGATGAAAGGAAGAAACCACCTTGGGAGAAAACTCTGGAATTGGACGCAGTACTACCTTGTCTTGGTGAAACACCAGGAAGGGAGATTTGCAAGATAACGCCGCTAGCTCGGACACTCTTCGAAGAGACGTGACCGCCACAAGAAAAACTACCTTTTGTGAAAGCCGAGAAAGGGAAACCTCTTTCAAAGGCTCGAAAGGCGGCTTCTGGAGAGCAATGAGAACCTTGTTCAGATCCCAGGGTTCCAATGGCCGTCTGTAAGGAGGAACGATATGACAAACTCCTTGGAGAAAAGTGCGTACTTTAGAAAGCTGTGCCAAGCGCTTCTGAAAGAATACGGATAGCGCGGAGACTTGACCCTTAAGAGAGCTAAGTGACAAGCCTTTTTCCAACCCAGACTGCAGGAAGGAAAGAAAAGTTGGCAATGCAAATGGCCAGGGAGAAAACCCTTGAGCCACGCACCACGCTAAGAAAATCTTCCACGTTCTGTGATAGATCTTAGCTGAGGATGGTTTTCTAGCCTGTCTCATTGTGGCAACAACCTCATGAGATAAACCTGAGGCCGCTAGGATCCAGGACTCAATGGCCACACAGTCAGGTTCAGGGCCGCAGAATTCAGATGGAAAAACGGCCCTTGAGACAGCAAATCTGGACGGTCTGGTAGTGTCCACGGTTGGCCTACCGTGAGATGCCACAGATCCGGGTACCACGACCTTCTTGGCCAATCTGGAGCGACGAGTATGGCTCGATGGCAGTCGGACCTGATTTTCCGGAGAACTCTGGGTAACAATGCTAGAGGTGGGAACACATAGGGGAGTCGGAATTGCGACCAATCCTGAACTAAGGCGTCTGCCGCCAGTGCTCGGTGATCGTGAGACCGTGCCATGAAAACTGGGACCTTGTTGTTGTGTCGTGACGCCATCAGATCGACGTCCGGCGTCCCCCAGCGGCAACAGATCTGCTGAAACACGTCCGGGTGAAGGGACCATTCTCCTGCGTCCATGCCCTGGCGACTGAGAAAGTCTGCTTCCCAGTTTTCCACGCCTGGGATGTGAACTGCGGATATGGTGGACGCTCTGCTTTCCACCCACGTCAAAATCCGTTGGACTTCTTGAAAAGCTTGGCGACTGCGTGTTCCCCCTTGGTGGTTGATGTACGCCACCGCCGTGGAATTGTCCGACTGAATCCGAATCTGTTTGCCTTCCAGCCATTGTTGGAAGGCTCGCAGGGCAAGATAGATTGGTCTGATTTCCAGAACATTGATCTGCAGGGTGGACTCTTCCAGAGTCCACATCCCCTGAGCCCTGTGGTGGAGATACACCGCTCCCCACCCTGATAGGCTCGCATCCGTCGTGACCACTGCCCAGGACGGGGGAAGGAACGACTTTCCCTGTGACAATGAGGTGGGGAGAAGCCACCAACGCAGAGAGTCCTTGGCAGTCTGAGAGAGGGAGACAGTCCTGTCGAGGGACGTCGATTTCCCGTCCCATTGGCGTAGAATGTCCCATTGTAGAGGGCGCAGATGAAACTGCGCGAACGGGACTGCCTCCATTGCTGCTACCATCTTTCCTAGGAAATGCATGAGGCGCCTCAGTGAGTGCGACTGGCTCTGAAGGAGAGATTGCACTCCAGTCCGCAGCGAGCACTGCTTGTCCAGTGGAAGCTTCACTATCGCTGAGAGAGTATGAAACTCCATGCCAAGATAAGTCAGAGATTGGGTCGGGGTTAGATGAGACTTTGGAAAGTTGATAATCCACCCGAAACTCTGGAGAGTGTCTAGTGCCACTTTCAGACTGTGTTGGCATGCCTCTTGAGAGGGTGCCCTTATAAGCAGGTCGTCTAGATACGGGATGACCGAGTGACCCTGCGAGTGCAGTACAGCTACTACTGCTGCCATGACCTTGGTGAAGACCCGGGGGGCTGTTGCCAGACCGAAAGGTAACGCTACGAACTGCAGGTGTTCGTCGTGTATGACGAAGCGTAGGAACCGCTGATGCTCTGGTGCGATCGGCACGTGGAGATACGCATCTTTGATATCTATTGATGCTAGAAAATCTCCTTGAGACATTGAGGCTATGACGGAGCGTAGGGATTCCATCCGGAACCTCCTGACTTTTACGTGTCTGTTGAGCAACTTTAGATCCAGGACGGGCCGATACGATCCGTCCTTTTTTGGGACCACAAACAGATTGGAGTAAAAACCGTGACCTTGTTCCTGAAGAGGGACGGAGGTCACCACTCCTTCCGCTTTTAGAGCGGCCACCGCCTGCAACAGAGCATCGGCTCGGTCTGGTGGGGGAGAAGTTCTGAAGAAACGAGTTGGCGGACGAGAACTGAACTCTATCCTGTACCCGTGAGACAGAATATCCCTCACCCAACGGTCTTTGACGTGTGACAGCCAAATGTCGCCAAAGTGGGAAAGCCTCCCACCGACCGCGGGTGTGGGAATCGGAGACCTCAAGTCAGGAGGACGCCGTTTTGGCAACGGTTCCTCCGGCTGCCCTTTTTGGGCGTGACTGAGACCTCCAAGAATCTGAGCGTCTCTGGTCCTTTTGAGTCTTTTTTGACGATGCGAATTGGGACCTGCCCGGTCCTCGAAAGGACCGATAACCAGACTGACCTCTCCTCTGTTGGGGTCTGTTTTGTCTGTGTTGCGGTAAGGAGGAGTCCTTACCCTTGGAGTGTTTGATGATTTCATCCAAACGCTCTCCAAACAATCGGTCACGAGAAAAAGGCAAATTGGTTAAGCACTTCTTGGAATGAGAATCTGCTTTCCAATGTCTCAACCACAGGGCCCTACGCAAAACAACTGAGTTGGCTGACGCCACTGCCGTGCGGCTTGTAGCGTCAAGAACAGCATTAATCGCGTACGACGCGAATGTCGCCATTTGCGAGGTCAATGGTGCTACCTGCGGGGCAAATGCACGTGTGACGGAGTCAACTCGCGCAAGCCCGGCTGAGATAGCTTGGAGTGCCCATACGGCTGCAAAAGAAGGCGCTAATGACGCTCCAATCGCTTCATAGATGGATTTCAGCCAGAGCTCCATCTGCCTGTCAGTGGCATCTTTAAGTGCCGCTCCATCTTCAACTGCAACCAAGGATCTAGCTGCAAGCCTGGAAATTGGAGGATCCACTTTTGGACACTGGGTCCAACCCTTGACCACCTCAGGAGGAAAAGGATAGCGTGTATCTTTAAGCCGTTTAGGAAACCGCCTTTCAGGATAAGCGTGGGGTTTCTGGATTGCGTCTCTAAAGTCAGCGTGGTCCAGAAAAGTGCTTAAAGTACGCTTAGGGTATCTGAAATGGATTCTCTCGTGCTGCGAAGCTGACTCCTCCGCAAGAGGAGCTGGTGGGGAAATATTTAACATCTTATTGATGTTAAATATAAGATCATTAACTATGGCGTCACCATCTGGTGTATCTAGATTGAGAGCGGTTCCAGGATCCGAATCCTGATCAGTTACGTCCGCCTCATCACCCATAGATTCATCTCGCTGGGATCCTGACCATTGAGATGAATGTGAGGGCCCGTCATAGCGAGCCCGCTTAGGCTGCCCGGGGCCATCGTCCGAGTCAGAGTCTTCACCCTGAGGTGTATATGCCCGTCCCGGAGCTTGGAGCTGAGGGGGACCAGGGGGCAATGATTGCACAGTGTCCGTGGCCTGAAGTTCAGGCCTAGCTCGCAATGTGTCAAGAATTTGTGACATAGTGAGAGACATTCTGTCAGCAAAAGCTGCAAACTCAGTGCCTGTCACCTGGACAGCATTCACAGGTGGTACACCCTGGGTCACGTCCAGCAGAGGCCCCGGCTGCGCAAGCGCCGCAGGGGCCGAGCACTGCACACAATGGGGGTCCGTGGAGCCTGCCGGTAGAAAAGTCCCACATGCGGTGCAGGAAGCATATAATGTCTGTGCTTTGGCACCCTTGCGTTTTGCGGACGACATGCTGCTGGCTCTCTGAATGTGAGAGAGTCTATAGCCAAAGGGCGACCAGCGCTATGTAATACCAAGTATTTGTGCAACAAAATACTAAGAATACTACTGGCACAAGAGGGGGTGAGCCCTGAGGGCTGCTTACCGCCCGCTGAATAGCGGGTAAGAGGCGAAGAATTCCTTGTCTGGGTCTCCCCGGCTCCCCTCTGCAGCTCAGCGTGTCAGCAGGAATGGCTGCCGGCGTCTGTGGAGAGGGGCGGTCCGTGGGAGTTCCCAAACAAAAGTGCGGGAAACAGTGTCCCCTCTGTGCCGATTGTGAGGGCTGGAGTATGTAAAAACGACTCCAGCCCTCAGCGCTGATGCACTGGCCAGCGTCCCGCCCCTCTCCTGACTGGCAGGTCTGGGGGCGGGAACGAATGGGAGCAGGCCGCAAAAGCCGGGGACTCGAGTTATCAGCGCGGCCGCCGTAAAAGCGCGGGCCGCGCTGAAGTCCCCGGCGCACCACAAGTGCCAGCCGCGCCGCAGTCCCAGCGGCCGGCATGACCGATTTCTAGATGTGGCCAGCGTCCCGCCCCTCTCCTGACTGGCAGGTCCGGGGGCGGGAACGAACGGAAGCAGGCCGCAAAAGCCGGGGACTCGAGTTATCAGCGCGGCCGCCGTAAAAGCGCGGGCCGCGCTGAAGTCCCCGGCGCACCACAAGTGCCAGCCGCACCGCAGTCCCAGCGGCCGGCGCGACCGATTCCAGGAAGTGTGCCTGCTTCAGCTAAGCTGAATGAGGCCATGGCACAGGCGCCGCAGCGCTGATGTCCCCCGGCGCACTACAACACCCAGCATGCTGCGGTGTCAGCGCCTGCACGGGGACACAGAGTACCTTGAGGATGCAGGGCCATGTCCCTGATGTACTCCGCTCCATCCAGCATCTTGTCCAGGGGCTGTAGATGGAGCCCGGTCTCAGTGCCTGGAGACCAGTAAATCCCACTTCACCCAGAGCCCTGTAAAAAGGGATGGGGAAGGAATCAGCATGTGGGCTCCTGCCGCCGTACCCGCAATGGGTACCTCAACCTTACAAACACCTCCGACATACAGTGGGGTGAGAAGGGAGCATGCTGGGGACACTATATGTGTCCTCTTTTCTTCCATCCGACATAGTCAGCAGCTGCTGCTGACTAAAAACAATGGAGCTATGCGTGCGTGTCTGACCTCCTTGCGCACAAAGCTAAAACTGAGGAATCTGTACTCCTACGGGAGGGTGTATAGCCAGAAGGGGAGGGGCCTTACACTTTTAAGTGTAGTTCTTTGTGCGGCCTCCAGAGGGCAGTAGCTATACACCCACTGTCTGGGTCTCCCAATTAGGAGCGAAAAAGAAAACCCATCTTGTAGCAAATGTATATATGTCGACAAATGTCCTCTGGGCAGTCCCTTTAAAGGGAATCGGTCACCAGATTTTAGCCACCTAATCAGAGCAGCATAACGTAGGGGAAGAGACCCCAATTCCAGCGATGTGTCACTTACTGGGCTGCTTAGTGTAGGTTTGTTAAAATCACTGATTAATCAGCAGTAGGATATCACTACAGGACTACTTTGTGTGCTGCAGGTAGTCCAGCATATTCATGAGCCCTGTACAACTGCTGCAGCGGAGAAAACATTGATTTTATGAAAATGACAGCAAACAGCTCAGTACGTGACATTGCTGGAATCAGGGTCTCTGTCCCCACATTATGCTGCTCTCAGATGGGGGGGGAGCAAAAACCTGGTGACAAATTCTCTTTAAGTGTGATGTGTCCTGGGTTATTGATGGCAATCACTTCCAACACGTTCCAAATTTAGAGAAGTCCAAACTGATGACTTTGGTCTCATATGTAATCTGTAGATTTCCAGACGGACACAAACTTTGAAGGGAACCAGACGAGTCCAATAATGCTTTAGGCACTCTTACAGATTGGCGCCCCCTTAATTGTATAACATGCAGCATTTTATGCTTTTAGCATAGTCTGTGATTGACCTGGTTTGAAAACTTGGTCCCATTCACGTCAATGGTACTATATGTTCTTCGCTGTGCTTGGTAAACAGTGAAGGGGATGTGGAATTCAATAGGAGGCTGTGTCCTCTTCAAACAGCCGATTTGCAAGTCTGATGCCCAAAAACCTTTTGATGGTCGGTGCTAATATATATATATACACATACATACATACATACATATACATATATACATATTAT
This sequence comes from Anomaloglossus baeobatrachus, assembly GCF_048569485.1. Lineage (NCBI taxonomy): Eukaryota > Metazoa > Chordata > Amphibia > Anura > Aromobatidae > Anomaloglossus > Anomaloglossus baeobatrachus. Next base: position 40,531,753 of record NC_134357.1, on the reverse strand, counting down.
ATATATATATATATATATAATATATAATATTATATATATATATATATATATATATATATATATATATAAATATAATATTAATATATATATATGAATATTTTTTTTTTTTTAATTTATTTTTAGATTTTATTATTTAATTAGATTAGAAAAAAAATACAAAAAAACCCCAAACAAACAAAAAGACCAAAACGCCAACAGCACATTCCTTCACCTCACCTGGTTGGAAGCACCTTCTTCTGGCACTGAACTCAATGTCTCAAAAGGAGCAGGCCAGGAGACGTGATCACTGCCGGACGACCCCCTGAGATTCTGTTCTTCTGTAGGCTGGTGAGAGGTAGAGGGGACAGGTTCAGCAGGGTCATCCCCATTAATACTGGAAGAAGAGAACAGAGAATTCCAGATTTAGCCATCTCTACCTTGCAGCCATAAACGTTGTTTCAAATATCGCAGGTGATCATAGCACAAATGTAAGAAGACCAGGGACCATAGGACAAATGTGGAGGTTATAGAGGGAACCAAGGGGGGGCTCAATACCTGTAATAGAGGAACTTCGAGAGTATGGCCTTTTGGTACCAATGTTCTTTACTTTTCTTCTTTCTTTGCCATTTTTGATCCATTAATCTTTGATAAAATTCCTTCAACCAAGTCCAGTCTCCTGTCTGAAGAATGAATAATAGTCACTTGATTTTTATCCTTCATTTTTTCTAAAAGCCAGAACTTTCTTATTTTCCATTGACGCAGCCATAGGACGACTTATTTTTTTTATTTTTTTGCAAGACGAGCAATTACACCCTATGCTTCACCATATAAATGTACTGAAAAAAAGAGAATTTTGTTTACTTACCGTAAATTCTTTTTCTTATAGTTCCGACATGGGAGACCCAAACCACGGGTGTATAGCTTCTGCCTCCGGAGGACACACAAAGTACTACACTCAAACGTGTAGCTCCTCCCTCCGGGCTATATACACGCCCTGGATGACAATCTACCCAGTTCAGTGCAAAAGCTGAAGGAGGACATCCACCCATAAGTAGAGATAGAGTAAAACTCGGAATAACCGGAACTCTGACTACTAACAACAGCCGGTGAAACACACGGAACAAAAAAACTGCCAACAGGCAACAGGGAGGGTGCTGGGTCTCCCATGTCGGAACTATAAGAAAAAGAATTTACGGTAAGTAAACTAAATTCTCTTTTTCTTTATCGTTCCTTATGGGAGACCCAAACCATGGGACGTTCCAAAGCAGTCCATGGGTGGGAAATAAACCAAACTGTGAAGTAGGCAAAACCTAACTTCACAAATGGGCGACAGCCGCCTGAAGAATGCGTCTGCCCAAGCTCGCATCTGCCGAAGCATGAGCATGCACTTGGTAGTGCTTCGAAAAAGTGTGCAGACTGGACCACGTGGCAGCCTGACAAACCTGCTGAGCCGTAGCCTGGTGCCTGAAAGCCCAGGAGGCACCGACAGCTCTGGTCGAGTGCGCCTTAATCCCCGGCGGGGGAGGCACCTGAGAACACTGGTAGGCATCGGTGATAGCCGACCTGATCCAACGAGCTAGGGTCGGTTTAGAAGCAGCGAGACCCTTGCGCTGACCTGTGGTTAGCACAAAAAGTGAGGTGCACCGCCTAAAAACGGCGGTGCGTGACACATAGATTCAGAGCGCTCGCACCAAATCCAAGGTATGCAACGCCTTTTCAAAGCGATGCACAGGGGCCGTACAAAGAGAAGGCAATGAAATGTCCTGGTTAAGGTGGAAAGGAGACACCACCTTAGGGAGAAAGTCCGGAGACGGACGAAGAACCACCTTGTCTTGGTGAAACACCAAAAAAGGGGGATTCCGAAGAGAGCGCAGCCAAATCAGAAACTCTCCTGAGAGAAGTTATGGCTACTAGAAAAACAACTTTCTGTGAAAGTCGAGACAAGGGAACCTCCCTGAGAGGCTCAAAGGGGGGTTTCTGTAAGGCCGTGAGGACCAGATTAAGGTCCCAGGGATCCAAGGGCCGCCGGTAAGGAGGAATGATGTGAGATGCGCCCTGCATGAAAGTGCGCACCTGAGCCAGTCGGGCGATACGCCTCTGGAACAATACCGACAGAGCCGACACCTGTCCCTTGAGGGAATTGAGGGATAGTCCTAGCTGTAGACCGGACTGTAGAAAAGACAGGACGGTCGGCAAGGAGAACGGCCAAGGAGCATGGTCGGAAGAGCGACACCAGGACAGGAAAATCCTCCAAGTCCTGTGGTAAATCTTGGCCGAGGAAGACTTCCGAGCCTGAGTCATGGTGGAGATGACCTCAGAGGGAATGCCTGAAGCCGTCAGGATCCAGGACTCAAGAGCCACGCCGTCAATCTGAGAGCCGCAGAATTCTGGCGGAAGAACGGACCTTGAGAGAGAAGGTCTGGGCGGTCCGGGAGATGCCACGGCACCTCTACGGACAGACGGAGCAGGTCTGGGTACCAAGCTCGCCTGGGCCAGTCCGGAGCAATGAGTATGACTCGACGGCCCTCCATTCCGATCTTGCGCAGAACCCTGGGCAAGAGCGCTAGAGGGGGAAACACGTAGGCCAGACGGAACTGAGACCAATCTTGAACCAGTGCGTCTGCTGCGAAGGCTTGAGGATCGTGGGAGCGAGCCACGTAAACCGGAACCTTGTAGTTGTGCCGGGATGCCATTAGGTCCACTTCCGGAGTGCCCCACTTGCGGCAGATTGATCTGAACACTGACGGATGCAGGGCCCACTCGCCGCTGTCCACGGTTTGACGGCTGAGGTAATCGGCCTCCCAGTTTTCCACGCCTGGGATGTGGACTGCAGACATGGTGGACTTGGAGTCCTCTGTCCACTGGAGGATTCGTTGAACCTCCAACATCGCCAGACGGCTGTGAGTCCCGCCCTGGTGATTGATGTAGGCAACTGCTGTCGCGTTGTCCGACTGAACTTGAATGTGCTTGCCCGCCAACAGGTGGTGAAAGGCTAGGAGAGCTAGAAACACAGCTCTGAGCTCCAGCACATTGATCGAGAGGGCTGATTCGGACGGAGTCCAAGTGCCCTGAGCTCGGTGATGGAGAAATACTGCTCCCCAACCGGAGAGGCTGGCATCCGTGGTGAGGATCACCCAGGACGGAGTCAGGAAGGAGCGTCCCTGAGACAGAGAGAGGGGCCGAAGCCACCACTGAAGGGAGCTCCTGGTCTGTGACGACAGAGCCACCTGCCTGTGTAAGGAAGAGATCCGCTTGTCCCAATAGCGGAGAATGTCCAGCTGCAGGGGACGCAGATGGAACTGAGCAAAGGGGACCGCTTCCATGGACGCCACCATCTGACCCAGCACCTGCATGAGGTGTCTGATGGAATGACGGCGGTGCCTCAGAAGAGAGCGCACCGCCAGACGAAGGGACTGCTGTTTGACTAAGGGCAACTTGACAAGTGCCGGCAGAGTCTCGAATTGCATCCCTAGGTACAAAAGCACCTGGGTCGGGGTCAGAGTGGACTTGGGCAGGTTGACAAGCCACCCGAACTGAACTAGCGTGGCGAGAGTGAGAGAGACACTCCGCTGGCAGTCTGCACTGGATGAGGCCTTGACTAGAAGGTCGTCCAGGTAAGGAATCACTGCCAACCCCTGGAGGTGCAGGACCGCAACCACTGCTGCCATGACCTTGGTGAATACTCGAGGGGCCGTGGCTAAGCCGAAGGGGAGAGCCACGAATTGGAAATGTTCCTCTCCGATCGCAAAGCGTAGCCAACGCTGGTGTGAGACCGCAATAGGCACATGCAGATAGGCATCTCTGATGTCGATGGATGCCAGAAAATCTCCCTGGGTCATTGAAGCAATGACCGATCTCAGAGATTCCATGCGAAAGTGCCGCACCTGAACATGCTTGTTGAGAAGCTTGAGATCCAGGATGGGTCGGAAGGAACCGTCCTTTTTGGGGACTAGAAAGAGGTTTGAGTAGAAACCGCTGAACCGTTCCCGGGCGGGAACCGGAACAATTACACCGTTGGCCTGCAGGGATGCCACGGCCTGAGAGAAGGCAGCGGCTTTGGAGCAGGGGGGGGTGGACAGAAAAAATCTGTTTGGCGGGCTGGAAGAAAATTCTATCCTGTAGCCGTGGGAGATGATATCCCGCACCCACTGATCGGAGACGTGTTGCAACCACACGTCGCCAAAGTGGGAGAGCCTGCCACCGACCAAGGACGTTGCTGGCGCGGCCAGATAGTCACGAGGAGGCTGCCTTAGTGGCAGCGGCTCCTCCGGTCTTTTGAGGACGCGGCTTTGCGCGCCAGTTGGATTTACGATCCTTGGCTGCGGTAGTGGACGAGGCCGAGGGCTTAGAGGATGACCAGTTAAAGGAACGAAAGGAACGAAACCTCGATTGGTTCCTGCCCTGGACAGGTTTCTTGGCTTTAGCTTGTGGCAAGGAAGTACTCTTCCCGCCAGTAGCTTCCTTAATTATGTCATCCAGCTGTTCCCCAAACAGCCGGGACCCAGCAAAAGGGAGACTCGCAAGGTACTTCTTAGAGGAAGCGTCTGCTTTCCACTCTCGAAGCCACAAGATCCTGCGGATCGCGAGGGAGTTAGCGGAGGCCACCGCCGTGCGGTGAGAAGCCTCCAGGATGGCAGACATGGCGTAGGATGCAAAAGCCGAAGCTTGAGAAGTTAAGGCATCCATCTCAGGAATAGAGTCCCTGGAGAGGGAATGAATCTCCGCCAGAGAGGCAGAGACTGCCTTAAGAGCCCACACTGCCGCAAAAGACGGGGAGAACGAGGATCCTGTCGCCTCATATACAGACTTGGCCAGAAGGTCAACCTGGCGGTCAGTGGAATCCTTAAGAGAAGTGCCATCAGCCACAGCTACGACTGTGCGGGCTGAGATTCTGGACACCGGAGGGTCCACCTTTGGGGACTGGGCCCAGTCCTTAACCACCTCCGGTGGAAAGGGAAAACGGTCATCTGAACTACGCTTCGGAAAACGTTTGTCAGGACAGGCCCTGGGCTTGCTAACAGTGGTGTGAAAGCTGGAGTGGTTAAAAAACATACTCCTAGGTTTCTTGGGAGAGGTAAACTGGTGTACCTCTATCAGAGAGGGTTGTTCCACTGACTCTGGTGGGTTGAGGTTCAGTACGGAGTTAATGGACGCAATCAAGTCACTAACATCCGCATCACCCTCAGACAAGTCAATGGGGTACATAGAGGCAGCGTCTGAGCCCACAGTAAACGAATCCTCCTCGCCCTGCACCTCGGCTTGAGAATCAGAGCCGTGGGACGAGGAAGGAGAAGGTTCCCTGCGTCTCCGTTTAGGGGGACGGGGTCCTAGGACATGCTCTGAGGGCTCTGCAGAGCTCTGAACCGCAGAGACACCCTGAGAGGGGGGCTGAGAGGGGTGCTGATGCATGGACAGCAGTGTCCGGGACAGCTGCCCCATGGAGTCGGCAAAAGACTGGGAAATAGCTTGTGAAAAAGAAGCTACCCAAGCCGGGGGCTCAGCCGGAGGAACCCCTGAGGCGGCTCCAGGCTGAGACACAAACATGTTAGCACAGGCATCACAATGTGGGTATGTGCTTGGCTGTGGCAGAATGAGCTTACATGCAGTGCATATAGCGTACATGTTTGCAGCCTTGCTCCTAGTGACAGACATGCTGCTGAATGGTGGAAGCTCTGCAGCCAGAATACACTCCTGTAGAAAGTCTGAGAGTGTAATAAAAATCCACAACCAGAGGTTGTGGCTTACCAGCCTGTGCTCTCTGTGTGCCCTCCGGATTCCACCGCTCCTCTGTGAAGCGTCAGCCTTCTAACAGTATGCAGCTGCAGCACCCAGCGCCTTCCAGTGTAAGAACGCTGAGAAAATGGTGCTGGGAGAAGAGGGGGGGGGCGTGTATAAGCCCCAGAGCGGGAAAAACGGAGGGCAGAGAGATACAGGGAGATATACAGGGGAGGAAACATCTCCCCAGAGAGGAGTGCCCTACCCTCTGCTGGTCGGGCGGTGGGCGGCGCTGTATGCAAAACATGCAGAGAAGCCGAAAACGAAACTAGGCCCAAACAGAAGCCGGGGCCTAGATTTTAAAAAGCGTCCGACGAGCAGGCACCTCCGGCGCGGTTCTCAGGGGAAATCCCCAGAACCGGCCGGAATTAACAGTAACGCTAAAGCACATACTGTCCCCCATATAAAAGTACCCGGGACCCCTGAAAAAACGTCTCAATACTTAGCTCTTGAGACGCAGGGCCATGTCCCTGAATGGGGGTAACGCTCCTTCCAGCAGGGACCAGACAGGGCTGCGGATGGAGACCGGCCTTCTGCGAGCAGAGAGGACCGTGGAGGCTCCCACTTCAAACAGAGCCTCGACAGAGGATGTGAAGGAGCGCGGCATGTGAAGGCTCCAGCCTTATACAGTCAACCTTAACAGCACCCGACAGAGTGGGATGTGAAGGGACATGCCGGGAGTCCAGACTGGACCCGCTTTTCTTCCAAATCTTTAAAATTAAAAAAAAATATCAGAGAATGCAAGTGTGTGTGTACTCCTGAACACAAAGCATTGAACTGGGTAGATTGTCATCCAGGGGGTGTATATAGCCCGGAGGGAGGAGCTACACGTTTGAGTGTAGTACTTTGTGTGTCCTCCGGAGGCAGAAGCTATACACCCGTGGTTTGGGTCTCCCATAAGGAACGATAAAGAAATAGGATAAAATTCCAACTACAGAGGGAAAAAAAAAAAATAAAAAAAAATGTAATTCTGCCATTGTTTTGGGGTTTGGCTTTTTTGGTTTTTTTTTTTACAGCAGTCATATGTGCAGTAACGCTGCTTTCACACTACGTTTTTTTAACATGCGTCATGAACTTTTTTTAACGCAAAAACGGATCCAGTGCAAATGCGTTTTTATTTCAATGCATTTGCAATGGACTCGCGTCAACATGACACATGACTTATTTCTTCCGAAGACAATACTAAGAACCAAGGGGCATTCACTGCGAGTGGAAGAAAAGCGATTCCGGCAGCTAAATAGGAAAGGGTTCTTTACAGTTAGAGCGGTCAGACTGTGGAATGCCGACCACAAGAGGTAGTAATGGCAGATACTATAACAGCTTTTATATCAGGGCTGGATGATTTCCTCAGTACACAACATTGTTGGTTATAAATGACTTAGTGACCAAGTGTAGAACTGGTGGAGGAAGGGTGAACTAGATGGACCGGGGGCTTTTTTCACCCTTAGTAACTATGTAACTATGCAACATGCGTTCACCTGCGTTTGCGTGCATTATAGTGAGGATCCAGCGACTTGCAGTTTAACTTTTTTCAAAAACGCTACTTGTAGCGTTTTTGAGCTGCGTCCAAATACTGCAAATCGCTGGATCCTGACTAAACAGCACGCAAACGCATGTGAACGCTGGCATGCTGATAGACAGGATCCTGCTTGCTCTACTGAGCATGCCCAGAAACCAGCCTGGCGTGATCAGTCCCTCTCTCCCCCTCCCTCTCTCTCTCCCCCGCCTGAGAGCGGTGGACGCTTGTAACCAAGGTAAATATCGGGTAACCAAGCAAAGCGCTTCTTAGTTACCCGATGTTTACGTGTGCAGGGAGCCAGCTCCTAGCAGCTGCAGGCTCGTAACCAAGGTAAAAAGAGAATTTTGTTTACTTACCGTAAATTCTTTTTCTTATAGTTCCGTATTGGGAGACCCAGACATTGGGTGTATAGCTTCTGCCTACGGAGGACACACAAAGTACTACACTAAAAAGTGTAGCTCCTCCCTCTGAGCCTATACACCCCCCTGGAGAACCAGATCTAGCCAGTTTAGTGCAAAAGCTGAAGGAGAATAGCCACCCACAAGTAAAAACAGAGCAAGAACCGGAACAACCGGAGACTCTGTCCACGACAACAGCCGGTGATAACACGCGGAACAAGAAACTGCCAACAGGCAACAAGGAGGGTGCTGGGTCTCCCAATACGGAACTATAAGAAAAAGAATTTACGGTAAGTAACAAAATTCTCTTTTTCTTTATCGTTCCTATGGGAGACCCAGACATTGGGACGTCTCAAAGCAGTCCATGGGTGGGAATAAACAGAAAAACTGAGAAGTAGGCAGAGCCTAACTTCACAAATGGGCGACAGCCGCCTGAAGGATGTGTCTGCCCAAGCTCGCATCTGCCGAAACATGAGCATGCACTTGGTAGTGCTTTGAAAAGGTATGCAGGCTAGTCCAAGTGGCAGCCTGACAGACTTGCTGAGCCGTAGCCTGATGCCTGAAAGCCCAAGAGGCACCGACAGCTCTGGTCGAGTGTGCCTTGATCCTCGGCGGGGGAGGCACTTGAGTACACTGGTAGGTATCCGAAATAGTCGACCTAATCCAACGGGCCAAGGTCGGCTTAGAAGCAGAGAGACCCTTACGCCGACCTGTGGTTAGCACAAAAAGAGAGGTGCACCGCCTAAGAGCAGATGCGAGACACAGATCCGGAGCGCCCGCACCAGATCCAGAGTATGCAACGCTTTTTCAAAGCGATGAACAGGAGCCGGACAAAAGGAAGGCAGGATAATGTCCTGGTTAAGGTGGAAAGGAGAAACCACCTTAGGGAGAAAGTCCGGAGTCGGACAGAGAACCACCTTGTCTTGATGAAAAAACAAAAAAGGTGACTCCGAAGAGAGCGCAGCCAAATCAGAGACTCTCCTGAGGGAAGTTATGGCCACTAGAAAGACCACTTTCTGTGAAAGACGAAACAAAGAAACCTCCCTAAGAGGCTCAAAGGGGGGTTTCTGCAAGGCCGTGAGGACCAAATTGAGGTCCCAGGGATCCAAGGGCCGCCGGTAAGGCGGAATGATGTGAGACGCGCCCTGCATGAAGGTGCGGACCTGAGCCAGCCGGGCGATACGCCGCTGGAACAGCACTGACAAAGCTGAGACTTGTCCCTTGAGAGAATTGAGGGACAGTCCTAGCTGCAGACCGGACTGTAGAAAGGACAGAAGGGTCGGCAAGGAAAAAGGCCAAGGAGCATGGCTGGAAGAGCGACACCAGGACAGGAAAATCTTCCAAGTCCTGTGATAGATCTTGGCCGAGGAAGACTTCCGGGCCCGAGTCATAGTGGAGATGACTTCAGGAGGAATACCAGAAGCCGTCAAGATCCAGGACTCAAGAGCCACGCCGTCAATCTGAGAGCCGCAGAATTCTGGCGGAAAAACGGACCTTGTGAGAGAAGGTCTGGACGGTCCGGAAGATGCCACGGCACCTCTACGGACAGATGGAGCAGGTCTGGGTACCAAGCTCGCCTGGGCCAGTCCGGAGCAATGAGGATGACCCGACGGCCCTCCATTCTGATCTTGCGCAGGACTCTGGGCAAGAAAGCTAGAGGGGGAAAAACGTAGGACAGACGAAACTGGGACCAGTCTTGAACCAGAGCGTCCGCTGCGAAGGCCTGAGGATCGTGGGAGCGAGCCACGTAAATCGGAACCTTGTTGTTGTGACGGGATGCCATTAGGTTCATGTCCGGAGTGCCCCACTTGCGGCAGATTGACTGAAACACTGCCGGATGCAGGGACCACTCGCCACTGTCCACGGTTTGACGGCTGAGATAATCTGCCTCCCAGTTTTCCACGCCTGGGATGTGGACTGCGGATATGGTGGACTTGGAGTCCTCCGTCCATTGAAGGATGCGCTGTACCTCCAACATTGCCAGGCAGCTGAGTGTCCCGCCTTGGTGATTGATGTAGGCAACCGCTGTCGCGTTGTCTGACTGGACTCGGATGTGCTTGCCCGCCAATAGGTGGTGAAAAGCTAGGAGAGCCAGGAGCACGGCTCTGGTTTCCAGCACATTGATCGAGAGGGCTGACTCGGACGGAGTCCAAGTGCCCTGTGCTCGGTGGTGGAGACATACCGCTCCCCAGCCGGATAGACTGGCATCCGTGGTGAGGACCACCCAGGACGGGGCCAGGAAGGAGCGTCCCTGAGACAGAGAGAGGGGCCGAAGCCACCACTGAAGGGAGCTCCTGGTCTGTGGCGACAGAGCCACCAACCTGTGCAAGGAGGAAGGCCGCTTGTACCAACAGCGGAGAATGTCCAGCTGCAGAGGACGCAGATGGAACTGGGCAAAGGGGACAGCCTCCATTGACGCCACCATCTGACCCAGCACCTGCATCAGGTGCCTGATGGAATAACGGCGGGGCCTCAGCAGAGAGCGCACCGCCAGTTGGAGGGACTGCTGTTTGATCAAGGGCAACTTCACAAGTGCCGGCAGAGTCTCGAACTGCACCCCTAGGTACGTGAGCCTCTGGGTCGGAGTCAGAGTGGATTTGGGCAGATTGACCAGCCACCCGAATTGGGCTAGAGTGGCGAGAGTGAGCGAGACACTCCGCTGACAGTCTGCGCTGGATGAAGCCTTGACTAGAAGGTCGTCCAGGTAAGGGATCACTGCCAACCCCTGGAGGTGCAGAACCGCAATCACTGCTGCCATGACCTTGGTGAATACCCGAGGGGCCGTGGCTAACCCGAAGGGAAGAGCCATGAATTGGAAATGTTCCACTCCGATTGCAAAACGTACCCAACGCTGATGAGAAACTGCAATTGGCACATGCAGATAGGCATCTCTGATGTCGATGGATGCCAGGAAATCCCCTTGGGTCATTGAGGCAATGACTGACCGCAGAGACTCCATGCAAAAATGCCGCACCTGAACATGCTTGTTGAGAAGCTTGAGATCCAGGATGGGCCAGAAGGAACAGTCCTTTTTGGGGACTAGGAAGAGATTTGAGTAGAAACCTTTGAACCGTTCCCGGGCGGGAACCGGTACGATTACTCCGTTGGCCTGCAAGGATGCCACGGCCTGTAAGAAGGCGGCGGCCTTGGAGCAGGGGGGAGTTGGCAGAAAAAATCTGTTTGGCGGGCTGGAAGAGAATTCTATCCTGTAGCCGTGGGAGATGACATCGTGCACCCACTGATCGGAGACGTGTTGAAACCACGCGTCGCCAAAGTGGGAGAAGCCTGCCACCGACTAAGGACGTTGCTGGCGCGGACAGATAGTCAAGAGGAGGCTGCCTTAGTGGCAGCAGCTCCTACGGTCTTCTGAGGACGCGCTTTTGTGCGCCAGCTGGATTTTTGGTCCTTGGAGTTAGTGCACGAGGCCGAGGGCTTAGAGGACGACCAGTTGGAGGAACGAAAGGAACGAAACCTCGACTGATTCCTACCCTGGACAGGTTTCCTGGTTTTGGTTTGTAACATGGAAGTACTCTTCCCGCCAGTAGCTTCCTTAATAATTTCATCCAGTTGTTCACAGAATAGCCTGGACCCAGCAAAAGGGAGCCCAGCAAGATACTTCTTTGAAGAAGCATCTGCCTTCCACTCTCGAAGCCACAAGATCCTGCGGATAGCGAGGGAATTAGCCGAAGCCACCGCAGTGCGGTGAGAAGCCTCCAGCATGGCAGACATGGCATAGGATGAAAAAGCTGAAGCTTGGGAAGTTAAGGTAACCATTTCGGGCATAGATTCCCTGGTGAGGGAATGCATCTCCTCTAGAGAAGCAGAGATGGCTTTGAGAGCCCACACTGCTGCAAAAGATGGGGAGAACGAGGCCCCTGCCGCCTCATATACAGATTTGGCCAGAAGGTCAACCTGGCGGTCAGTGGAATCCTTAAGAGAGGTGCCATCAGCCACTGATACAACGGTCCGGGCTGAGAGTCTAGACACCGGGGGGGGGTCTACCTTTGGTGAATGAGCCCACTCCTTGACCACCTCAGGTGGAAAGGGAAAACGGTCATCAGAACCACGCTTTGGGAAGCGTTTGTCAGGACAGGCCCTGGGCTTGGACACAGCGGCCTGAAAACTGGAGTGGTTAAAGAACACACTCTTTGCCCTCTTAGGCGAGGTAAACTGGTGCTTTTCTGCCAGAGAGGGTTGCTCTTCTGATACTGGCGGATTGAGGTCCAGTACAGAATTAATGGACGCAATCAAATCAATAACATCTGAGTCACTTTCGGACAGATCAATGGGGCACATGGAGGTAGCCTCCGAGCCCCCTGTAAAGGCATCCTCCTCGTCCCGCGAGTCAGCTTCTGAAACAGAGCTGCGGGACGAGGAAGGGGAGGTAGCCCTACGTCTCCTCTTAGGAGGACGGGGTCTGGGACCAGATGATGAATCCTCTGTGAGCTCCGGTCCTGAGAGACACCTAGCAGCAGAGGCACCCTGTGAAGGGAGCTGATGCATGTTCAGCAAAGTCCGGGACAGCTGTCCCATGGAGTCGGCAAAAGACTGGGAGATAGACCTAGATAAGGATTCTACCCAAGCCGGGGGTTCAGCCTCCGGAGCAGCCGGAGAGACCACTGTGGGTGCAATTCCAGGCTGAGGCATTGTCAGGTTAGAGCAGGCATCACAATGTGGATATGTGCTCGGTTCAGGCAGCACGAGCTTACATGCAGTGCATACTGAATATAGCTTTGGAGCCTTGCTCCTCGTGTGAGACATGCTGCTGAAGTGGGAGGCTCTGCCAGAGTGACCCCCAGAGAGTATACACAGAGGCCCACAACCAGAGGTTGTGGCTTACCAGACCGCTAGAGCGGTGTTGTGTGCCCTCCAGATCCCGAAGCCCGGACCCCCAAGCACCTCAGCAGGGATGCTGCAGCCAGTGCTGATCGCAGAGAAAACGCTGATAAAATGGCGCCGGAGCGAGGAGAGGGGGCGGGACCTACTCTGAGAGCGGGATCTGGAGGGCCAAAGAGACTTACAGGGGAGGAGACATGTACCCAGTGAGGAGTGTCCCTCCCCTGTGCAGAACGGCCGCTGGGCGGAGCCACGCTGTCCCTCTGCATGAATGACATGCAAGGGCAGTGAAACCGAAAGTAGGCGGCCGGCGCGCAGGCACCATCGGCGCGGTTCTCAGGCGACAGCCAGAGAACCGGCCGGAAATGTCAGAAAACTCACTCAGCACACTCTCCCACCATAATAAAGTACAGGGAATATAAACGTCTCAGGTACTTAGCTTGCTGAGACGCAGGGTTCCAAGTCCCTGGGGATGAGTGCTCCGTCCAGCAGAATCCTGAAGGGCTGCGGATGGAGACCGGTCTCCTGCAAAGCATGGAGAACTGTGCTGGCTCCCACTTCAAGCCAGAGCCCAGAGGGATGATGAAGGAGCGCGGCATGTAAGGCTCCAGCCTTGGAATCAACCTTAACAGCACCGCCGACACAGTGGGGTGAGAAGGGACATGCCGGGGGTCCAGACTTGGACCCGCTTTTCTTCAAACTCTTTCCAAAAATGAAAAATCAGATGAGAATGCATGTGTGGATGTATGCCTCCTGAACACAAAGCAATGAACTGGCTAGATCTGGTTCTCCAGGGGGTGTATAGGCTCAGAGGGAGGAGCTACACTTTTTAGTGTAGCACTTTGTGTGTCCTCCGGAGGCAGAAGCTATACACCCAATGTCTGGGTCTCCCATAGGAACTATAAAGAAATATCGGGTATTCAAACAAAGCACTTCACTTAGTTACCCGATGTTTACCTTGGTTACAGCTTACCGCAGCTGTCAGATGCCGGCTCCCAGTCTATCACGTTCAGTTCCCCTCACTCCCGATCACATGACTTCAATGCCCGCCCATAAACTTCAAGTGACAGGATCCTGCAGAATAACACTTGCGTTTGCATGCATTTTTCTTTGCAAAAACAGGATCCGCTTTTGCAGCAAAAAACGTTCATGACGCATGTTAAACAAACCTAGTGTGAAAGCAGCCTAATAAATGACCTAGTGCGATTCTTCAGGGTTTTATGTTACCATTTTGAGAGATTTGTTAATTATTTTTATTTTCAGGTCAGTGGAGCTGAGGATTAATTTAGCTTAGTGCCAGTTGTTGGATGTATACTGCTATGGAGAAGATCCTTTTTTTGCCTAGTGGCAGCAGCATACACCCGCGGCTTCCCGTGTCCCCCAATAAAGCAATAAAGAAAGTTTGGGGTTTTTTTGCACTGATGTTTTTATTGATATTATTTAAGTGTAAATATGACACTTTAATCTTTTATGTTTGAGGACCAAAACCACAAATTCTGCAAGTTTTTTTTTTTTTTTTTTTTACTACCAATTTTATTTTACCTGGAGAAATTGAACCTGCAGGCGGTTCGCTTGTACTATAATACTTTACTTTTGGGATATAGAATAACGTTAGGCATACGACCAGAAAAATGGCAATTATGGCTTTCTTCAGATTGTCTCCAGCTGCCGGGGTAATGGATTGTGACCCCATGATAGAGTCGGTGGTGATGGATGCACATGCATGTCACAAATTTGCATGATTTTTAGTATGGCATGCTCTGGTCACTGACTGTGCAGCGACCTGCAGCTAGTCTCATTCTCTATTACATCCAAAAACAAAAGGATTAAACAAGACCTGTTGAAGCGCTAGCACATGTGCAAAACGGCCACCGTCCTCCATTCATTCCCTGCACCCCGTTCCTATTTTTCCCTCTGTCTTTGGAAGGAATAAAGGGAATTTTGTTTACTTACCGTAAATTCCTTTTCTTCTAGCTCCTATTGGGAGACCCAGACAATTGGGTGTATAGCTTCTGCCTCTGGAGGCCACACAAAGTACTACACTTTTAAAAAAGTGTAACCCCTCCCCTCTGCCTATACACCCTCCCGTGGATCACGGGCTCCTCAGTTTTGGTGCAAAAGCAGGAAGGAGAAAACTTATAAATTGGTCTAGGGTAAATTCAATCCGAAGGATGTTCGGAGAACTGAAGACCATGAACCAAAGAACAAATCAACATGAACAACATGTGTACACAAAAGAACAACCAGCCCAAAGGGCACAGGGGTGGGTGCTGGGTCTCCCAATAGGAGCTAGAAGAAAAGGAATTTACGGTAAGTAAACAAAATTCCCTTTTTCTTTGTCGCTCCATTGGGAGACCCAGACAATTGGGACGTCCAAGAGCAGTCCCTGGGTGGGTAAAAGAATACCTCAATAAAAAGAGCCGAAAACGGCCCCCTCTTACAGGTGGGCAACCGCCGCCTGGAGGACTCGCCTACCTAGACTGGCGTCTGCCGAAGCATAGGTATGCACTTGTTAGTGTTTCGTGAAAGTGTGCAGACTAGACCACGTAGCTGCCTGACACACCTGCTGAGCCGTCGCCCGGTGCCGCAATGCCCAGGACGCACCTACGGCTCTGGTAGAATGGGCTTTCAGCCCTGAAGGGAGCGGAAGCCCAGAAGTACGGTAGGCCTCGAGAATCGGTTCCTTGATCCACCGAGCCAAGGTTGGCTTGGAGGCCTGAGAGCCCTTGCGCTGGCCAGCGACAAGGACAAAGAGCGCATCTGAACGGCGCAGGGGCGCCGTGCGAGACACGTAGAACCGGAGTGCTCTCACTAGATCCAAAGAGTGCAAATCCTTTTCACACTGGTGAATTGGGTTAGGGCAAAAGGAAGGCAAGGAGATATCCTGATTTAGATGAAAAGGGGATACCACCTTAGGGAGAAATTCCGGGACAGGACGCAGAACCACCTTATCCTGGTGGAAAACCAGGAAGGGAGCTTTGCATGACAGCGCTGCGAGCTCAGACACTCTCCGAAGTGACGTGACTGCCACCAGGAAGGCCACCTTCTGCGAAAGACGGGAGAGAGACATCCCGCAGCGGCTCAAAAGGCGGCTTTTGAAGAGCCGTCAGGACCCTGTTAAGATCCCAAGGTTCCAACGGACGTTTGTAAGGTGGGAGCATGTGGCAAACCCCCTGCAGGAACGTGCGGACCTGCGGAAGCCTGGCTAGACACTTTTGAAAAAACACGGAGAGCGCAGATACTTGGCCCTTGAGAGAGCCGAGGGACAAACCCTTGTCCATTCCAGATTGTAGGAATGAAAGGAATGTGGGTAAGGTAAACGGCCATGGAGGAAAACCGTTATCAGAGCACCAGGATAAGAAGATTTGCCAAGACCTGTAATAGATCTTGGCGGACGTAGGCTTCCTGGCTTGTCTCATGGTGGCAATGACATCCTGGGATAACCCTGAAGACGCTAGGAGCCAGGACTCAATGGCCACACAGTCAGGTTGAGGGCCACAGAATTCAGATGGAAAAACGGGCCTTGTGACAGCAAGTCTGGGCGGTCTGGAAGTGCCCACGGTTGACCCACCGTGAGATGCCACAGATCCGGATACCACGACCGCCTCGGCCAGTCTGGAGCGACGAGAATGGCGCGACGGCAGTCGGACCTGATCTTGCGTAGTACCCTGGGCAGCATCGCCAGAGGGGGAAACACATAAGGCAGTCGAAACTGCGACCAATCCTGGACTAAAGTGTCCGCTGCCAGAGCTCTGTGATCCTGAGACCGTGCCATGAAGGCCGGGACCTTGTTGTTGTGTCGTGACGCCATGAGATCGACGTCCGGCGTTCCCCAGCGGCGACAGATCTCTCGAAACACGTCTGGGTGAAGAGACCATTCCCCCGCGTCCATGCCCTGACGACTGAGAAAATCTGCTTCCCAGTTTTCTACGCCCGGGATGTGAACTGCGGAGATGGTGGAGCCTGTGACTTCCACCCACTGCAGAATCCGCCGGACTTCCTGGAAGGCTTGACGACTGCGAGTGCCGCCTTGGTGGTTGATGTAGGCGACGGCAGTGGCGTTGTCCGACTGGATTCGGATCTGCCTGCCCTCCAGCCACCGATGGAAAGCCAATAGGGCTAGATATACTGCCCTTATCTCCAGGATATTGATCTGAAGGGACGCTTCTATTGGAGTCCAGGTTCCTTGAGCCCTGTGGTGGAGAAAAACCGCTCCCCAACCTGACAGGCTCGCGTCCGTGGTGACCACGGCCCAGGTTGGGGGTAGGAAGGATTTTCCACGAGACAGATGTGGGTAGGAGCCACCACTGAAGTGATGTTTTGGTTGCAAGTGAAAGGGAGATGTTCTTGTCGAGGGAAGCCGAACTCTTGTCCCATTGGAGTGGCCGTAGATGGAATTGCGCGAACGGCACTGCCTCCATAGCTGCAACCATCTTCCCCAGGAAGTGCATGAGGCGCCTTAAGGGGTGTGACTGACTCCGAAGAAGTGATTGCACCCCCGCCTGCAGAGAAAGCTGCTTGTCCCGCGGTAGCTTGACTAACGCTGGCTGGGTATGAAACTCCATCCCGAGGTAAGTCAGCGATTGGGTCGACGTCAACTTAGATTTCAGGAAATTGATGATCCACCCGAACTGCTGGAGAGTCGCCAGAGTGACGGTAAGACTTTGTTGACACGCCACCCGAGAAGGGGCCCTGACTAGGAGATCGTCCAAGTAGGGGATCACAGAGTGGCCCTGAGAGTGCAGGACCGCCACGACGGATGCCATGACTTTGGTGAAAACCCGTGGGGCTGTCGCCAGGCCGAAGGGCAATGCGAGGAACTGGAGGTGTTCGTCCCCGATGGCGAAACGCAGGAAACGTTGATGTTCGGGTGCGATCGGCACATGGAGATAAGCATCCTTGATGTCGATCGATGCTAGGAAGTCTTCTTGTGATATCGAGGCGATGACCGAGCGGAGAGATTCCATCCGAAACCGTCTGGTTCCTTGCAGCTTGAGGTCCAGAACGGGACGGAATGACCCGTCCTTTTTTGGCACCACGAACAAGTTGGAGTAAAATCCACGACCACGTTCCTGAAGGGGAACGGGAATCACAACTCCTTCGATCTTTAGAGCGTCCACTGCCTGAAAAAGTGCGTCGGCCTGTGCGGGGGGTGGGGAGGTTCTGAAGAAACGAGCCGTAGGTCGAGAGCTGAACTCTATCCTGTAACCATGAGACAGAATGTCTCTCACCCATCGGTCTTGAACGTGTGGCCACCAGGCGTCGCCAAAGCGGGAGAGCCTGCCACCGACCGAAGATGTGGCTAGGTGAGGCCGAGAGTCATGAGGAGGCAGTCTTGGAGGCAGTGCCTCCTGCGGCCTTTTGGGGGCGTGACTTGGACCGCCACGCATAGGAGTTCCTCTGGCCTTTCTCCGGCCGGTTGGACGAAGAGGATTGGGGCTTGGCGGAGGGACGAAAGGACCGAAACCTCGATTGGATTTTTCTCTGCTGGGGTCTCTTAGGTTTGGACTGGGGTAAGGAGGAGTCCTTTCCCGATGATTCCTTAATAATCTCATCCAACCGTTCGCCAAATAAACGGTCGCCAGAAAAAGGCAGACCAGTTAAGAACCTTTTGGAAGCAGAGTCTGCTTTCCATTCGCGCAGCCACATGGCCCTGCGGACTGCCACGGAGTTAGCGGATGCTACAGCCGTACGGCTAGCGGAGTCCAGGACGGCGTTCATGGCGTAGGACGAAAATGCTGATGCCTGAGAGGTCAAGGAAGAAACATGCGGAGCAGAATTCCGCGTGACAGCATTAATCTCAGTCAGACATGCAGAGATTGCTTGGAGAGCCCACACGGCCGCAAAGGCTGGGGCGAAAGACGCGCCCGTGGCCTCATAAATAGACTTCACCAAGAGCTCTGTCTGTCAGTGGCATCTTTCAGGGATGAGCCATCGGCAACAGACACAACGGACCTAGCAGCCAATCTAGAGACTGGAGGATCCACCTTGGGAGAGTGTGCCCAGCCCTTAACGACTTCAGGTGGAAAGGGATAACGCGTGTCAGTGTGCCGTTTAGCAAAGCGCTTGTCCGGGACCGCTCTGGGCTTCTGGACAGCGTCCCTGAAGTTAGAGTGATCAAAAAACGTATTGCGCGTACGTTTGGGGAAACGGAATTGGTGTTTCTCCTGCTGAGAAGCCGACTCCTCTACAGGGGGAGGCGGGGGTGAGAGATCCAACACCTGGTTGATGGATGAGATAAGATCATTTACTAAGGCGTCCCCCTCAGGGGTATCAAGGTTAAGGGCGAAGTCAGGGTCAGAGCCCTGAGCTCCCACGTCCGCCTCGTCTTCCTGAGAGTCCTCAAGCTGGGATCCAGAGCAGCGTGAGGAGGCCGGGGAAGAGTCCCAGCGAGGCCGCTTAGCCGGTCTGGGACTGCGATCCGGGCAGGAGTCCTCCGCCTGGGACCTAGGGGCTATCCTGGGAGCGCGCTGCGGCGCGGACCGAGAAGGGCCTGGAGGAGACAAACTAACAGGGGTCGGGGCCTGTGAAGGGCCCGGTCTGGACTGCAATGCCTCAAGGAGCTTAGATGACCATTTGTCCATAGACTGTGCAATGGATTGAGAAAGTGACAGAGAGTTTCTCAGCGAAAGAGGCCAACACCGGTGACTCTGTCCCTGCAGCCTGCTCAGGGGGAGCAGGGGGATCTACATGAGCCGAGGGGCCCACAAGTGCCCTAGGCTCCGGCTGAGCAAGCGTGGCAGGAGTCGAGCATTGATCACAGTGAGGGTAGGTGGATCCCACAGACAACATAGCCCCACAAGAGGTACAGGCAGCGAAAAAAAATCTGTGCCTTAGTAGCTTTGCTCCTTGTGGACGACATGCTGTTGTCTCTCAGGAGAGTGACCACTGAGGGTATATGGGAAAAGGGTATACAGCCTTTCCGAACAGATATATATATCTATTATATATATATATCCCGGCACCCTAGGGGGACCAGCACCGGGTGACCAGTGTGGCTTACCAACCGCTAACGAGCGGAGTGTGTCCTCCAGATTCCCTGTCGTGGATCCCCCGGAGCTGCAGAGCTTTGCTGCTGAGTAGCATCCACCGGCAGAATGGCAAATATGGCCGCCGGAGCTCTCGGGGGGGGGGGGGGGGGGGGGGGGGGGGAGTGGAGCCGAGGGCGGCACTAACAAAGAGCGGGAATCTGGAGTCCCTACAGTGGTCAATGAGGGGGGAGGGAGACATGCCAGATGCTCCAGCCCTCAAAGTCGACGTCATGCCGGTAATCCCGCCCTTACCCCTGACAGGCAGGCTCGGGGGCGGGATTTTTCGAGACTAGGCCGCGGCGAAGCCGGGGACTAAATTTAAGGCCGTGCCCGACAAGCAGGCACGGTCGGCGCGGAAGTCCGCCGAAAAGACAACGGACTGAACTACCGCGGCTTCCGGGGAGAAGGTGTGACCCTCCCTGTACAGTCCCCACATGGGGACCCAGAGTACCTTCAAGTTGCAGGGCCCGGTCCCTGGGGGTGAAGAAGCTCCGGTCCGGCAGGTTCCACCAGGGGCTGCGGATGGAGCACGGTCCCAGCATATGGATGACCGCTCAGGATCCCACTTCTCCCAGAGCCGCATAAGGGATGGTGAAGGTTGACGGCATGTGGCTCCAGCCTCCGTACCCGCAATGGGTACCTCAACCTTAACAGCACCGCCGACATAGTGGGGTGAGAAGGGAACATGCCGGGGGCCCCATCGGGGTCCTCTTTTCTTCCATCTGACATAACTATGTATGAGAATGCATGAGTGGATGTGTGCCTCCTTCCACACAAAGCATAAAACTGAGGAGCCCGTGGTCCACGGGAGGGTGTATAGGCAGAGGGGAGGGGTTACACTTTTTTAAAAGTGTAGTACTTTGTGTGGCCTCCAGAGGCAGAAGCTATACACCCAATTGTCTGGGTCTCCCAATGGAGCGACAAAGAAAAAGAACCAATTTTATTCTGGTGAGTGCCGCACAATTCAGTTTCTTCATTCACAGGCTGAGCACCGCCTGTAAAAGGTGTCTTTTTACAGGTAATGACTGGAGCTAAGAACGGGTCTGGTCGGTAGTGCTGGACTAACTACCGTATTTTTCGTTTTATAAGATGCCCTTTTGCTTCCTAAAACTTGGGAGGAAAATGAGGGGTGCTTCCTATATCCGAACGTAGCTTACCATGGGGATGGTGGAGAATGATCACAGGAGGCAGTGGCAATGCTGCCGGCAGTGAGGCAGGGGATATCCTCTAAAATGTTGGCGGTGAAGGCTTTAAATAATGGCGCCCAGAGTCATTGTGTGCACAGATTGAGCTCTCGGCTCAAGAACTCATCTGCGCATGCACCGCCTCCGGCCCACTGATTTCCCAGCAGCGGACTAAAGGAAAATGGCGCCCAGAGGTGCAGATGAGATCTCGGCTCGTCATTGAGCAGATATCTCAATCTGCGCATGCGTGGACTATGGGCGCCATTTCTTTGAAGCCCGCACCGATAACAGTTTCTGGATGTTCCTACCGTACAGCGCCTGCAGCGAGCATCTGGGACACCTGCCGCACCGCCCCTGCATTCTGCTGCCCCTACTGGCAAGACCCCACTGGATTATAAGGAAGGAACACATTTTTTTTTAAATTTGGAGTACATCTTATAAAACGAAAAATATAGTACTCTTTTACTAGTCTCATTCTCATAAAAGGATCTAGGTTGACTGCGATCTGATGTGCAGAGAAAAAGGTCCGAACCAGTGCTGTGGTCCCATCACACTTAGGATTGTGGAGATCCTAGAGGTCTACTAGTGGACCACCGCTAGTTAAAAGGTTGCATAAAATCCAAGCAATATCATTTTACAAGATGGCAGTGCCACTTTAAAAGAGTATCAGAGCCATCTTTTGAGAATCGCTGCTGTGGGAAATGTCACTATTCCTTTACCTGAGACGACCGCATGAAGAGCTCCTGAATGTCCAGCTCATCCAGCAGCAGAGTCTTTCCGATGCGGTGTACGGCCATGCTGACGTGTGACTTACTGTATGGGATCTTTAGGAGCTTCTTGATGTTCTGAAAAATCAAAAAAAAAGGGAAAAAGTCACGAAAGAAGATTAGGTTATCTCTGACATTCCCCATTAGCACCAATTGTTGCGATATAACAGAAGGATATAGCGGTGAGGCATTGGAATGGCTCCCGTTTCATCCTATTCTGAGATGGGAGAAACGCTAATCTTCAACAGGAACCTGAAGACCCACCTCTTCCGACAAGCCTACGACCTA
This sequence comes from Anomaloglossus baeobatrachus, assembly GCF_048569485.1. NCBI lineage: Eukaryota > Metazoa > Chordata > Amphibia > Anura > Aromobatidae > Anomaloglossus > Anomaloglossus baeobatrachus. The sequence continues at coordinate 40,509,976 of NC_134357.1, read as the reverse complement.
CAATAGCCCTCAGTCCAGTACACCACTGAGCAACCAGCTCTGTCCTCACCTATTGTACCATCACCCATTCCCTGTAGACTGAGCCGTCGCGGGCAGGGTCTTCTCTGCTCCGGTACCCTCACCCATTCCCTGTAGACTGAGCCCTCGTGGGCAGGGTCCTCTCTCCTCCGGTATCCTCACCCATTCCCTGTAGACTGAGCCGTCGCGGGCAGGGTACTCTCTGCTCCGGTACCCTCACCCATTCCCTGTAGACTGTGAGCCCTCGCGGGCAGGGTCCTCTCTCCTCCTGTACCAGTCTGTTTTGTACTGTTAATGATTGTTGTACTAGTTTTTATGTATATGGAATTAATGGCGTTCTCACATCTGTTTCTCACAGAGAAAGACCCCAACGCTTCATTTGTGAAGCCGAAGGAAAGGTTTACAACAATAGGAGCTTTGGTTTCCCACATTGTTGGTAACATCTATACCTCTCACTATGTTTAGTATGGATATTCCCAAAATTGTGAACTTTACGATGCATCAACCTCCTTAAGCTTCCACCGTAGGTTGATATTGGTTTGCTTGTTGGTTGCTGCCAAGACTCTAGTTTGTTCCACTCTCCTACATCCTTCCATGGCTTAGGGGCACTTTGCACACTACGACATCGCAGCTGCGATGTCGGTGGGGTCAAATTGAAAGTGACGCACATCCGGTGTCGCAGGCGATATCATTGTGTGTAAATCCTTTTTGATACGATTAAGGAGCGCAAAAACGTCCAAATCATCGGTGTAGCGTCGGTCATTTCCATAATTTCGGAAGGACCAATGTTACGATGTTGTTCCTCGTTCCTGCAGCAGCACACAATCGCTGTGTGTGAAGCCGCAGGAGCGAGGAACATCACCTTACCTGCCTCCTGCGGCTCACGCCGGCTATGCGGAAGGAAGGAGGTGGGCGGGATGTTTACGTCCCGCTCATCTCCGCCCCTCTGCTTCTATTGGCCGCCTGCGTGTGACGTCGCTATGACGCCGCACGACCCGCCCCCTTAATAAGGAGGCGAGTCGCCGGCCAGAGCGACGTCGCAGGGCAGGTGAGAGCATGTGAAGCTGCCGTAGCGATAATGTTCGCTACGGCAGCTATCACAAGGTATCGCTGCTGCGACGGGGGCGGGGACTATCGCGCTCGGCATCGCTAGCATCGGCTTGCGATGTCGTAGTGTGCAAAGTGCCCCTTATTTTGGACAAGTCATTTTTTTGTGGAATACGCCTCTTACGAATCACATGAACCCGACTAGCTCTGCTATATCCTTTAAGATAATGATTTCATGCTTTGTGAAGTGGTACTTTTATTTCTTTAGATTTTCTACAGATATAGGTCTTGGAACGTGAGGGGCCTCAGATCCTTTGGTAAGATGGTGAAGGCATATTCTCTGGTTAAGAACTACCAACCTCATACTTTAAGCTTGGTGAAGACATCTCAATATAGACTCAGCTAAGTAGTTGAAGAAGCCCTGGGTACAATGATGGCCGGCAACTCTTTCCACATCAGCTATTCTAGGGGAGACTCAATGCTAGTACACAGATCGGTTAGGTGGGAAGCTAAGGTGACACACAGAGATCCAGAAGGCTTTGTTTTTCCATATGCAGTAATAATAAAATACTTTTATTTTAGAATTTAATAGGTTTATATACAGTAGGTACGGAAAGTATTCAGACCTTTAAATGTTTTCACTTTGTTTCATTGCAGCCAATTGGTAAATTAAAAAAAAAATAAAAAAGGTTCATTTTTTTCTCATTAATGTACTCTGCACCCCATCCCCCATATTGACAGAAAAAAAAAAAAAAAAGGCATTTTGGCAAATTTTTTTAAAAAAAGAAAAACTGAATAATAAGTATACAGACCCTTTGCTCAATATTGAGTGCACCCTTTTGCGCTAGTACAGCCATGACTCTTCTTGGGATCCTGGATTTGGGGATCCTCAGCCATTCTTCCATGCAGATCCTCTCCAGTTCTGTCAGGTTGGTTGGTGGATGCTATTTTCAGGTCTCTCCTGAGATGCTCAATTGGCTTTAGGTCAGGGCTGTGGCTGGGCCGGTCAAGAATAGTCACAGTTATTCTGAAGCCACTCCTTTGTTATTTCAGAAGTGTGCTTAGGGTCATTGTCTTGTTGGAAGGTGAACCTTCGTCCCAGTCTGAGGTCCAGAGCACTCTGGAAGAGGTTTTCTTCCAGGATATCCCTGTACTTGGCCACATTCATCTTTCTTTCAATTGCAACCAGTCGTCCTGTCCCTGCCTCCATAGCATGATGCTGTCACCACCATGTTTCACTGTGGGGATTGTATTGGGCAGGTGATGAGCAGTGCCTGGTTTTCTCCACACATACCGCTTAGAATTATCACCAAAAAGTTCTATCTTCCTCTCATCAGATCAGAGAATCTTATTTCTCATAATCTGGGAGTCCTTCATGCGTTTTTTTGCAAACTATGTGGGCTTTCATATGTGTTGCACTGAGGAGAAGCTTCCATCAGCCACTCTGCCATAAAGGCCCGACTGGTGGAGGGCTGCAGTGATAGTTGAATTTGTGGAACTTTCTCCCATCTCCCTACTGAATCTCTGGAGCTCAGCCACAGTGATCTTGCGGTTCTTCTTTAACTTCTCTCACCAAGGCTCTTCTCCAACGATTGCTCAGTTTGGCTGGACGGCCGGCCTAGGAGGAGTTCTGGTGGTCCCAAACTTCTTCCATTTAAGGATTATGGAGGACACTGTGCTCTTAGGAGCCTTGCGTACTGCAGAAGTTCTTTTGTAACCTTGGCCAGATCTGTGCCTTGCCACAATTGAGCTCCTTGGGCAGTTCCTTTGACCTCATGATTATCATTTTGTCTGACATGCACAGTGAGCTTTGAGGTCTTATATAGAGAGATGTGCGCCTTTCCAAATCACGTCCTATCAGTTTAATTACACACAGCTGGACTCCAATGAAGGAGTAGAACCATGTCAAGGAGGATCACAAGGAAATGGACAGCATGTGACTTAAATATGAGTATCTGAGCAAAGGGTCTGAATACTTATGACCAAGTGATATTTCAGTTTCTTTTTTTTTTTTAAAAAAGTTGCAAAAATTTCTGTATTTTTTCCTGTCAAGATGGGGGATGGGGTGCAGAATGTACATTAATGAGAAAAAAAAAATGAACTGTTTTGAATTTAACAAATGACTGCACTGAAAATGTTAAAAGGGTGTGAATACTTTCCATACCCACTGTAACTCTCCTCTCGTAAATTTAGAAATAACCAACCGGTGAGCTTCTCCTTAAAGGGGTGGTTCACCCATTTTTTTATTTTCTGTAGGAGTTCTACTTACCTTTCTAGGCGTTTTCTCCATTGGCTTCTGTTTCCAGTTCTGGCACTGAGCGGCGCTATCCTGCACGCTCAGTGCCGGTCACATGACCCCCTGGAGCTGTGGCCGCCAGCATCCTCTGACGTCCCGGCATTTCCGGGCTCCCAAACAAGACGGGTACGTCAGAAGAGGCTGCACCACTCAGATTGAGTGACAGGGCTGTGGGCGGTAACTACCGCACATCACAGCCCAGTATCGAGGGGAGGATCCGGAGGACGTCAGTGTGGAGCCGGAAGCGTCCTGCAGGGTGAGGCACGGGGCGCCAGTGTGCAGTACAGGGGGGGGGGGGGGTCTTCAGCTGAATCCCCCCCTGCACGTAAGTATGTGATCACACTGTCCACGCACCCGCTCTGCTGCGATGTCAGGAAAGCGGCCGGTGTCGGGCAGTGTGATCATCTGCTCCTCCCAGCAGCAAGACACTGACAGGCATGTCACAGCTGTGCTCTTCCACCTGTCCTGCTGCATGGGACCAACTGTCTGCACTCTGTCACCTGCACCACAAGTCACAGAGTGGAGACTGTGACAGAGCACCTCTGCCCCCCCCGTTCTTTCCCCACTCTCTTCTCCCCCTCCCCTCTTATCTGCCCCCCTCTTATCCCTCTCTCCTCTCCCCCTCGCTCTTCCCCCCCGCGCTCTCTTCCCCCCCCCGCGCTCTTTCCCTCCCCCCCGCGCTCCCTTTTCCTCCCCCCCTCGCGCTCTCTTTTCCCCCCCCCTCGCGCTCTCTTTTCCTCCCCCCCTCGCGCTCTCTTTTCCTCCCCCCCGCTCTCTTTCCCCCCCCTCGCTCTCTTTCCCCCCCCTCGCTTTCTTTTCCTCCCCCCCTCGCTCTCTCTTTTCCCTCGCTCTCTCCTGGCATGGTCAGTACAGAAATCTCTCCATCGTGGAGGGATGAGAGGGAGAAATAAACATGGAGTCCCTACTGTGTCTGTGTATTTATTTCTAATAAAGTATTTTTCTCTGTTTTTTTTTTTTTTAAACCCTTTATTGGAGATTCTTAATGGCCAGGTCAAACTTGGCCTGACATTAAGAATCTCGGGCTTTATACCAGCTGGTAAAACATAGCTGGTATTAACCCCTTATTACCCAGCGTGCCACATGCCACCAGGGCCACTGGAAGAGTTGGATACAGCGCCAGAAGATGGCGCTTCTATGAAAGCGCCATTTTCTGGGGCGGCTGTGGACTGCAATTCGCAGCGGGGGGCCCAGAAAGTTTGGGCACCCTTCACTGCGGATTCCAATCCCCAGCTGCCTAGTTGTACCTGGCTGGACTCAAAAATTCGGCGAAGCCCATGTCATTTTTTTTTTTAATTATTTCATGAAATTCATGAAATAAAAAAAAAAAAAAAAGGGCTTCTCTATATTTTTGGTTTCCAGCCGGTTACAAATAGGCAGCTGGGGGTTGGGGGCAGCCCGTAGCTGCCTGCTGTACCTGGCTAGCATACAAAAATATGGCGAAGCCCACATCATTTTTTTAAAAAAGTTTTCAGGCAAAAAACCTTTATAAAAAAAAAATGCTTCCCTGGATTTCTATTGCCAGTGAAAGTAACACCAAGCAGCGGGGGTTAGCAGCCAGTAGCTGCTTGGGTTACCCTTAGCAATAGAAAATGCAGCGGGAGCCCACAAACTATGTGATTTTTTGTTTGTTTTTGGGGTTTTTTTTAGTGAATTTTAAAAAAAAAATAAAAAAAAAAAAAAAAAAATCGACATGTGATTCGCCCATCAAGCACCAGAGCATTTTACTGCTCAATTCATCCCAAGTAATCAGATGACTCCAGTGTCGGACGATTACTTGTTCTGTGTCCCCCTGCATCCATTGCAGCGTGTACGGGCTGTGAGGTCAGCGGAGTTCACTCCAGCACTGGAGTCAGCTGATCTGAACTCCGCTGAACTCCAGCCTGCACACGCTGCGATGGATGCAGGGGGACATAGAACAAGTAAGGTCTAAGCCACACGGCGAGAAAAACAGTGCGAGTGGAGTGCGATCAAACATCACATTCCACTCGGACCAATATTAGCCTGTGTGTCAGCGCACATGAGCGATTATTTTCTCCGCCCTAATTGGACCGAGAAAACAATCGCAGCATGCTACAACTGTAATGCAAGACTCTCTCTTTTACCCATTCAAGTGTATGTGGTGAGAGAAAAATCGCACTGCACTTGCGGTACATCGGTGCACTACGGAGGAGAGATGGAGAGAAATCCCTCCCACCCCTCCTCAGTGCTGGCCCACCCCTCGAGTGGCGGACCGCCCCCCGCAGCTGAGGTCTGCTCGCACAGTCGGACCTCAGTCGCAGGGACACACGCATGACACTCAGCTCTGCTGTACTGAGCGTGAGCAGAGTGTAATGCGAGGGGATCGCAGTAATCCCCGTGTGGCCCCAGCCTGATCGGCCGACACTTGAGTCAGTTGATCTGAACTCAGCTGAACTCCTGTACACACAGCCCGCACACGGTCACATGTGATCGGCAGCAGGCAGCGACTGCTGTTAAGGCTACATTCACATGACCGTTCCGTTTTTGCGGGCCACAAAAAACGGTCCTTTTGTTTCACGGATGCATCCTAGTGGCATCCGTGTGACATCTGCGTGCCTTCCGGGTTTTTTTGCGGATCGCAAAAAATGGAAGCAGCAAGAAAGATAAATAGATGAGTAGATATAGAGATGGATAGATATAGAGACAGAGGGATAGAGGGATGAATGAATGAATGGAGGGCTGGATAGATAGATAGATAGATAAGAAAGACATATATAATGTCCTACCCCCCTGCATATTCTAAGCTGGCACCCTTTTGTGACTGTCATGTGGCACTAAGGTGCTTAGTCTTGTATTTAGCCAAAAAAAAAATTAAAAAAAAAAAATGACATGCGGTCCCCCTATCTTTTGTAGCCAGCTAGGGTAAAGCAAACTGCTGCAGCCTGCAAACCACAGCTGGCAGCTTCACCTTGGCTGGTAATCCAAAACAGAGGCCCCCCCACACTGTTATTTTAAATTAACTAAATAATTTAAAACAAAAAACACGGGGTCCCCCGAAATTGGATCACCAAACAAGGTAAAGCGGACAGCTATGGTCTGGTATTCTCAGACTAGGGAGGTTCACCGTTATTGGACACTCCCCAGCCTAAAAATAGCAGGCTGCAGCCGCCCCAGAAGTAGCGCATCCATTAGATGTGCCAGTCCTGGTGCTTCGCGCCAGCTCATCCCGTTGCCCTGGTGCGGTGGCAAACGGGGTAATATATGGGGTTAATACCAGATGTGTAATGTCACCTGGCATCAAGCCCTGGAGTTAGTGATGTCAGGCGTGTATCAGATACCCGACATCACCAACCCAGGCACTAATAAAAAAAAAAAAAACAAAAAACCAAACATTTTTATTTGAAAAAACACTCCCCAACACATTCCCTCTTTCACCAATTTATTAGAAAGAAAAACAAATCCAGGTCTGGTGTAATACAAGGGGGTCCCACGATGATCCATACCATAGTCAATGTCCCAGTCAATGAAGAACAGAATGTTCCCTATTTGCTGGGAGAGCCGTGCAGTGACCTGAGCTAACATCAATAGGTCAGCCCAGGTCACTGCAGGGCATGACGAGTGCTGCTATCAGGAGGTTAGCGAGGTATATTACCTGCGATGATCGCTGAACTCCTGACAGCAGCGCTGTCACAGAGTTCAATGACCGCCGCCTTCACAAAAAGTATCGCGAGCGGCCCGTGACGTTACCACTAGTCACAGTCTCGGGTCGACAGCGAGAGGTGATGTGACAAGCGGCGGGCATAGAAGGCAGTGACGACCGCTGACGTCAGGAGGGCAGTACTTCATCACCCTATGTAATGAACTTACTAACCTCCTGACGGTAGTGCTTGTCATCCCCGCGGCTGCTGACACTGCAGTGCGGGCCGCTGCTGACACTGCTGAGCGGGCAGCCACGGGGCTGGGGCTGGAGCGGGACACTGACTGCACGGGCACCCAACGGAAGTCACATGGAAGTGCTTCCGTGTTGCTTCCGGGAATTTTGCGGACCCATTGACTTGTATTGAGTCACGGTCCGTTATTACGGAACAGAATAGGACATGTTCCATAATAACGGAGCGGACATTCGGCATCCGATGTGGTTTTTTTTTGTAGGATCGGATGCACATGGAAGTGCTACCGCGTGCCATCCGATCCTACACAAAAGACATTGAAAAGATGGTCCTGTCTGTGGGGCCGCAAAAAAACAGGAACTGACCAGGACAAACGGAACGGTCATGTGAATGAGCCCACTTGCAGCCGTTGCAGCGTGTGCGGGCTGTGAGATCAGGAGTCAGCTGACTCCAGCGCCGGCCGATAAATTCTGTGTCCCGCTGCAGAAGGATCCGGTAAAATAACGGTTGCATGCGCTGCACATTTAATCCACAGGATCCAGTCATATGCGGTTTGCGGATGATACGGACGACACACAGACTAGGCAAGAGGGAAGAAGGGAATTTTGTTTACTTACCGTAAATTCCTTTTCTTCTAGCTCCAATTGGGAGACCCAGACAATTGAATGTATAGGCTATGCCTCCGGAGGCCGCACAAAGTATTACACTAAAAGTGTAAAGCCCCTCCCCTTCTGCCTATACACCCCCCGTGCTCCCACGGGCTCCTCAGTTTTGGTGCAAAAGCAAGAAGGAGGAAAAAATTATAAACTGGTTTAAAGTAAATTCAATCCGAAGGAATATCTGAGAACTGAAACCATTCAACATGAACAACATGTGTACACAAAAAAACAGGGGCGGGTGCTGGGTCTCCCAATTGGAGCTAGAAGAAAAGGAATTTACGGTAAGTAAACAAAATTCCCTTCTTCTTTGTCGCTCCATTGGGAGACCCAGACAATTGGGACGTCCAAAAGCAGTCCCTGGGTGGGTAAAATAATACCTCGTAATAGAGCCGTAAAACGGCCCCTTCCTACAGGTGGGCAACCGCCGCCTGAAGGACTCGTCTGCCTATGCTGGCATCCGCCGAAGCATAGGTATGCACCTGATAGTGTTTCGTGAAAGTGTGCAGGCTCGACCAGGTAGCCGCCTGACACACCTGCTGAGCCGTAGCCTGGTGCCTCAAAGCCCAGGACGCACCCACGGCTCTGGTAGAATGGGCCTTCAGCCCTGAGGGAACCGGAAGCCCAGCAGAACGGTAAGCTTCGAGAATTGGTTCCTTGATCCACCGAGCCAGGCTTGATTTGGAAGCCTGTGACCCTTTACGCTGGCCAGCGACAAGGACAAAGAGTGCATCCGAGCGGCGCAGGGGCGCCGTACGAGAAATGTAGAGTCTGAGTGCTCTCACCAGATCTAATCAAGTGCAAATCCTTTTCACATTGGTGAACTGGATGAGGACAAAAAGAGGGTAAGGAGATATCCTGATTGAGATGAAAGGGGGATACCACCTTAGGGAGAAATTCCGGAACCGGACGCAGAACCACCTTGTCCTGGTGAGACACCAGGAAAGGGGCTTTGCACGACAACGCTGCTAGCTCAGACACTCTCCGAAGTGAAGTGACTGCTACTAGGAAAACCACTTTCTGCGAAAGGCGTGAGAGAGAAATATCCCTCATTGGCTCGAACGGTGGTTTCTGAAGAACCATCAGCACCCTGTTCAGATCCCAGGGTTCTAACAGCCGTTTGTAAGGAGGAACGATGTGACAAACCCCCTGCAGGAACGTGCGTACCTGTGGAAGTCTGGCTAGGCGCTTCTGGAAAAACACAGAGAGCGCTGAGACTTGTCCCTTAAGGGAGCCGAGCGACAAACCCTTTTCCAGTCCAAATTGAAGGAGGGACAGAAAAGGGGGCAAGGCAAACAGCAAGTCTGGTCGGTCTGGTAGTGCCCACGGTTGGCCGACCGTGAGATGCCACAGATCCGGGTACCACGACCTCCTCGGCCAGTCTGGAGCGACGAGGATGACGCGGCGGCAGCCGGCCCTGATCTTGCGTAACACTCTGGGCAACAGTGCCAACGGAGGGAACACGTAAGTGAGCTGAAACTGCGACCAGTCCTGAACTAAGGCGTCTGCCGCCATAGCTCTGGGATCTTGAGATCGTGCCATGAACGTCGGTACCTTGTTGTTGTGCCGGGACGCCATTAGGTCGACGTCCGGCATGCCCCAGCGGCAACATATCTCCTGAAACACGTCCTGGTGAAGGGACCATTCCCCTGCGTCCATGCCCTGGCGACTGAGAAAGTCTGCTCCCCAGTTTTCTACGCCTGGGATGTGAACTGCGGATATGGTGGAGGCTGTGGCTTCCACCCACAGTAGAATCCGCCGGACTTCCTGGAAGGCTTGCCGACTGCGTGTCCCGCCTTGGTGGTTGATGTATGCTACCGCTGTGGAGTTGTCCGACTGAATTCGGATCTGCTTGCCTTCCAACCACTGCTGGAACGCGTTTAGGGCCAGATACACTGCCCTGATCTCCAGAACATTGATCTGAAGCGAGGACTCTTGCTGAGTCCACGTACCCTGAGCCCTGTGGTGGAGAAAAACTGCTCCCCACCCTGACAGACTCGCGTCCGTCGTGACCACCGCCCAGGATGGGAGTAGGAAGGAATTCCCCCTCGATAATGAAGTGGGAAGAAGCCACCACCGAAGGGAAGCTTTGATTGCCTGAGAGAGGGAGACGTTCCTGTCGAGGGACGTCGGTTTCCTGTCCCATTTGCGTAGGATGTCCCATTGAAGAGGACGCAGGTGAAACTGCGCGAAAGGGACTGCCTCCATTGCTGCCACCATCTTCCCGAGGAAGTGCATGAGGCGCCTCAAGGGGAGTGACTGACCTTGAAGGAGAGATTGCACCCCCGTCTGTAGTGAACGCTGCTTGTTCAGCGGAAGCTTCACTATCGCTGAGAGGGTATGAAACTCCATGTCAAGATATGTCAGCGATTGGGCCGGTGTCAGATTTGACTTTGGAAAATTGATGATCCACCCGAAACTCTGTAGAGTCTCCAGAGTAGCGTTGAGGCTGTGCTGGCATGCCTCTTGGAAGCCTTGACTAGCGGATCGTCTAAGTAAGGGATCACCGAGTGACCTTGGCAGTGGAGGACCGCGACTACTGTAGCCATGACCTTGGTGAAAACCCGGGGGGCTGTCGCCAGGCCGAACGGCAGTGCCACGAACTGGAAAGTGTTTGTCTCCTATGGCGAAGCGCAGGAAGCGCTGATGCTCTGGAGCAATCGGAACGTGAAGATAAGCATCTTTGATATCGCTCGATGCAAGGAAATCTCCTTGGGACATTGAGGCGATGACGGAGCGGAGGGATTCCATCCGGAACCGCCTGGTCTTTACGTGTTTGTTGAGCAGTTGTAGGTCCAGGACAGGACGGAAAGACCCGTCATTCTTTGGACCCACAAACAGGTTGGAGTAAAAACCGTGACCCTGTTGCTGAAGAGGAACAGGGATCACCACTCCTTGTGCCTTCAGAGTGCCCACCGCCTGCAGAAGAGCATCGGCTCTTTCGGGGGGCGGAGATGTTCTGAGGACGAGAGCTGAACTCTATCCTGTAACCGTGAGACAGAATGTCTCTCACCCATCGGTCTTTTACCTGTGGCAGCCAGGTGTCGCAGAAGAGGGAGAGCCTGCCACCGACCGAGGATGCAGTGTGAGGATGTCGTATGTCATGAGGAAGCCGCCTTGGTAGCGGCACCTCCGGCGGTTCCCGTAGCCACAAGGCCCCCACCGAATTGTCGGCTGCAACCGCCGTACGGCTCGCAGAGTCCAGGATAGCATTAATAGCGTAGGACGCAAATGCCGACGTTTGAGAGGTTATGGAAGCCACTTGCGGCGCAGACGTACGTGTGAGTGCGTCAATTTGGGCTTGACCCGCTGAGATAGCTTGGAGTGCCCATACTGCTGCGAATGCTGGAGTGAAAGACGCGCCGATAGCCTCATAGATGGATTTCAACCAGAGCTCCATCTGTCTGGCAGTGGCATCCTTGAGTGAAGCGCTATCTTCAACTGCAACTATGGATCTAGCCGCCAGTCTGGAGATTGGAGGATCCACCTTGGGACACTGAGTCCAGCCCTTGACCACGTCAGGGGGGGAAGGGATAACGTGTATCCTTAAGGCGCTTGGAAAAACGCTTATCTGGACAAACTCGGTGTTTCTGGACTGCCTCTCTGAAGTCGGAGTGATCCAGAAACATACTCGCTGTACGCTTGGGGAACCTGAAACGGAACTTCTCCTGCTAAGAAGCTGACTCCTCTGCTGGAAGAGCTGAGGGAGAAATATCCAACATCTTATTTATGGACGCAATAAGATCATTCACTATGGCGTCCCCATTAGGAGTATCAAGGTTGAGAGCGGCCTCAGGTTCATAATCCTGATCAGCTATTCGCTTCATCCTACAGAGAGTCATCTCTCTGAGACCCTGAACAATGTGATGAGGTCGAGGGGATTTCCAAGCGAGCTCGCTTGGGCGGTCTGGGACAGCGGTCCGTGTCAGAGACCTCACCCTGGGATCTATAAGACACCCCGGGGGGACATTGTTGTTCCAACTGAGGGGAACTAGGGGGCAGTGATTCCACAGTGCCCATGGTCTGAGATACCGGTCTGGACTGCAAAGCTTTTAGTATTTTAGCTATAGTCTCAGAAAGTCTGTCAGTAAAAACTGCAAACTCCGTCCCTGTCCCTGTCACCTGGACGAGCTGGTTGTTCCCCCTGGGCCCCCCTTAGCAGAGGCTCCGGCTGAGTAAATGCCACAGGGGCCGAGCAGTGCACATAATGAGGGTCAGTGGAACCTGCCGGTAGCGAGGTTGTACATGCGGCGCAGGCAGCATAGTAAGCCTGTGTTTTGGCACCCCTGCTTCTTGTGGGCGACATATTGTTGCTCCTTTGAGCGACACAACAGGGTATATAGCCAGAAAACAACTGTGCACCATACAGTGTAACATATAGCCTGTAAATATATAAACTATAATCACACTTCTGCACAAGTGGGGCCAGCACCTCAGGTGCTGCTTACCGCCCGCTTAAAGCGGTTGTGAGGCCACCAGAATCCCTGCCTGGGTCCCCCAGAGTTTGTCTCCCCTCTGCAGCGTCCAAGGGGCTGACAGGAATGGCTGCCGGCGTCCTGAGGAGAGGAGGGAGCCGTGGGCGTGACCCAGAAAGTGCGGGAGCTGGTGCCTCACTGTGCACAGTGAGGGGGATGGAGTATGCAAAGCATGCTCCAGCCCTCAGTGCTGCCGTGCTGTACAGCGTCCCGCCCTTCCCCTGACTGGCAGGGCTGGGGGCGGGAAGAAACAGAGACTAGGCCCAAAAGCCGGGGACTCGAGTTATAAGCGCGGCCACCGTATAAGCGCGGCCGGCGCAGAGTCCCCGGCGCACTAACAGTCCCAGCCGCGCCTCAGTAAAAACAATGGCAGCGGCCGTCAGCGCGGTAGTCCCCATACACAAATACACTCAGCGACGCTGCAGTGTATAATGGCACAAACGCGGTCAGCGCCGCGGTCCCCGGTGCACTAGCACACCCAGCAATGCTGGAGTGTTGCTGTGCGCGGTCCCAACGGGGACACAGAGTACCTTAAAGTAGCAGGGCCATGTCCCTGAACGATACCCGGCTCCTATCCAGCAGGCTCCTCAGGAGTTGTGGATGAAGCACGGTCTCAGTGCCTGGAGACCGATAGGATCCCACTTCACCCAGAGCCCTAAGGGGGATGGGGAAGGAAAACAGCATGTGGGCTCCAGCCTCCGTACCCGCAATGGATACCTCAACCTTACAACACCACCGACAAGAGTGGGGTGAGAAGGGAGCATGCTGGGGGCCCTATATGGGCCCACTTTTCTTCCATCCGACATAGTCAGCAGCTGCTGCTGACTAATCTGTGGAGCTGTGCGTGCATGTCTGCCTCCTTCGCACAAAGCATAAAAACTGAGGAGCCCGTGGGAGCACGGGGGGTGTATAGGCAGAAGGGGAGGGGCTTTACACTTTTAGTGTAATACTTTGTGCGGCCTCCGGAGGCATAGCCTATACACCCCAATTGTCTGGGTCTCCCAATGGAGCGACAAAGAAAATCAGTTTTGGTAACTGGACAACTTCTTTAAGCTACCCATAATACTCACAGGCCCCAATGATAGAATTCATGATCAACTGGAAAGTTTTGCAGATTTACATGAAACTCCATATTTTGGGATACACTTGAGGCATATCTTCGATGTTGCCTGACCACTGCTATTTAATTTATAAAGAAAGTAACTTCCATAGAAAACAAGGATATAGATGCCAATTTAGGGGAGGCGGAACACACGCACACACACACACACACACACACACACACACACACACCCCCCCCCCCCCCCCCCTATCTATATCTATCTAACCCAACATAGGCAAATAAAGTGAGGTTGCTGCAGTATCAGCGTCTTAATACACAACATACTGATACTAAAGGCCCCGTCACACTAAGCAACATCGCTAGCAACATCGCTGGTAACGAACAACTTTTGTGACGTTGCTAGCGATGTTGCTGTGTGTGACATCCAGCAACAACCTGGCCCCTGCTGTGAGGTCGTTGGTTGTTGCTGAATGTCCTGGGCCATTTTTTAGTTGTTGCTGTCCTGCTGTGAAGCACAGATCGCTGTGTGTGACAGCGAGACAGCAACAACTAATGTGCAGTGAGCAGGGAGCCAGCTTCTGCTGAGGCTGGTAACTAATGTAAACATCGGGTAACCAAGAAGCCCTGTCCTTGGTTACCCGATATTTACCTTTGATACCAGTCTCCTGCTCTCACTGCCTGTGCTGCCGGCTCCTGCTCTGTGCACATTTAGCTGCAGCACACATCGGGTTAATTAACCCGATGTGTGCTGTAACTAGGAGAGCAAGGAGCCAGCGCTAAGCATTGTGCGCTGCTCCCTGCTCTGTGCACATTTAGCTGCAGCACACATCGGGTTAATTAACCTGATGTGTGCTGTAACTAGGAGACTGGGGGCTGGTCACTGGTTGCTGGTGAGCTCACCAGCAACTCGTGTAGCCACGCTCCAGCGATCCCTGCCAGGTCAGGTTGCTGGTGGGATCGCTGGAGCGTCGCAGTGTGACATCTCACCAGCAACCTCCTAGCAACTTACCAGCGATCCCTATCGTTGTTGGGATCGCTGGTAAGTTGCTTAGTGTGACTGGACCTTTAGTCTAAGCACAAGTTGTTTTTTACTTGGTCTTCTATTGACCTATGGAATCTATATAGCAAACTATCAGCTTTTATGGTTTGTCAACATAATATGTCTAATGCTATTCTCAAGGTCAGAGCTCTGGATGTCTTGATAGCAAGGTCTGCAGAGGGCATTACTCAATATTTCCAGGCATATTATGACACTTTATACAAATCTGAGTGAGCTGTTGTTAATATAGATGGTTGCCTTTTGTACTTAGATAAATCGTTCTCTACTCTGAGTAAACAAACCTATTTAGATGCCGATATCACTCTAGAGGAAATCAGTACGGAGCGGACAGACAGTCTTCGGCAAAGCACTGAGCGCAAACGGGCTCACACTGGAATTGTATGTTAGATATCAAAAGATTTTAATTCCCCACCCTCTAGAGCAGAGGTCTATAAACCTTTCTGACCTTGAGAGGGGGTCGCGAGCCCCGTCCCAGCTCCGAGAGGGGGACGCGAGCCCCCCCCCCCGTCCCAGCTCCGAGAGGGGGACGCGAGCCCCCCCCGTCCCAGCTCCGAGAGGGGGACGCGAGCCCCGTCCCAGCTCCGAGAGGGAGATGCGAGCCCCGTCCCAGCTCCGAGAGGGGGACGCGAGCCCCGTCCCAGCTCCGAGAGGGAGATGCGAGCCCCGTCCCAGCTCCGAGAGGGAGATGCGAGCCCCGTCCCAGCTCCGAGAGGGGGACGCGAGCCCCGTCCCAGCTCCGAGAGGGGCACGCGAGCCCCACCCAGCTCCGAGAGCTCCTCATTATTGAGCACTGGGTTACTCAATAAGCGAGGTTCCAGTGTGTGTGTGTGTGTGTGTGTGTGTGTGTGTGTGTGTGTGATAATATACAAAATAATAATAATAATAATAATAATAATAATAATAATAATAATAATAAATATATTATATATACACACACATATATACATATATATATCTATAAATACATACAAAAGGTGATTAAAAAGGTATCAGAACTACAAAATTTTAATTTTGTTTCTCTCACTGAGAGCAATTAATCATACACACACTTTTGTATGACAATGCACATATCTGTACTTTTGTTTCCTGTGGCTGAAGAAGTCTGTTGGAATAAATTATTGTTGTGTAACAGTTTTCAATAAAAAGAATTAAAAATTAAATAAATCAAAACGAAACATGAAAATACAATGTCTATGACATGTCCAATATACAGATTGGTTTAGCCCTGAGCCGCTCCCACTTACCTGGACATTTATACATCATTATTACCATCACGTATCATCATTAGATGAATTTACACTTACTTCAGAATCTGCCACAACATCCACTTCTTTCCCGACCGAATCAATGAAATCATAAGCCATCCCAAAGCTGTAATGGGAAAGGTGAGCAGTCAGGATCCGAGCTGTGAAGTAGGATGAGAAACCTCTGACGGAGCAAAGATGGTCACCACCATAAATGCAGGACTTAATTAGAATCATTAAACCCTTAAAGGAATTTTGGAGTTTTTTTGCCATGTAATCTGGGAGCAGCATAATGCAGGAGCAGAGACCCAGATTCCTGTGATGTGACACTTACTAGGCTGTGTGTTATTGTTTAAACACAGTGTTTTAATCAGCAGGAGATCATCACTACATGACTAGGCATCTCATGCTCTGTGTAACCCAGCCCCCACCACTGATTAGCAGCTTTTTGCCAATGCACATTGTACACAGAAAGCTGCCAATTAGTGGTGTGGGTGGGGTTACACACAGCTCAGCATTCTAAGTTCTGCTAGATCTGCAGCAGAGAAATATTTGATTCTATCAGAACTGCTGCATCCAGTAAACTACATGATTCATTGCTGGAATCAGGGTTTCTGCCCCTACCTTATGCTGAGGTCAAAGAAAGTAGGTAAAACCGGCTGACAAATTGCCTTTAGTGCCCAAGGAATTATTTTTTTTTGGTTTGTTTTTTATTTTTCCTCTCCTTGTTCCAAGACCGATACCTTTACAGTTCCGTTGAACTTGACAGATTTCGGGAATATGGCGACCATATGACATATGTTTACCGGAAAGGTTTATTAATTTTACATTTGGAAGGATAAGACTTTGGCAGATGTGGAGATATCAAATATGTTTATTTTTCTGAAGGAAAAAAAAGGGGCAAATTCTACTGTATTGTAGTATATACACAAATTGACGTTCTCCTACGATGCCTAGCCATAGACATAAATGGAAGTCATGGGTCCCACAAGCACCCACCAAAACCGCAATATATGATGTGGGGCGGGTCGATGGAAATTGGCAATCGTATCATTTCACCACTATTGTCAATGATTGACAGGGGCATTTAAAAGGTTAATCAGCAGCTATTGGAGCAAGCTCCAGTCTCTGCTACAGGGAGATATTCGCTCCACACGAGGAACCGACACGGGACGAATTATCATATCTCATTTTGGGAAGTGGTGAAAATCTATGGACACTTGACCCCAGGGTGAGAAGTCTCACCTTGAAAACTGTTTGCTTTTCTTGCTATTTCCAAGAATCGTTGGGCCGAGATTAGCGTTTTCTCGCAGCCAATTAGCCGGAGGCAGTTTTAAGTCCGTTTTTTCTTGGAGTTGAGCAAACGCCGCAGCTGGTGGAGCAGAGGAGTATTTCACTATAGCGCGACTCTTGATTTCATTGCCCCCATTGGAAGACGTGGACTTCTGCAGCACAAAGACACAAAGTAAGACATCTAGATCAATTATTTCTTAAGTAAAAAACATTTTTCTTTTTTTTTTACATTATATTCATACAAAGTTTTGTCATTAACGTTGCACTATTTGCTTTCTATAGTGCTGCACTGTTCTTCACTGGAGAGTGAGTTAACTGAGAATCCGTCAGTGAGTTTGTGCGGAGAACTAAAATACTCAAAGTCCAGCTCAACTTTTGTATGGTCGGTAAATCACCCAAGAAAAAAAATAGAGTTTTAAATTCTCAAAGCGAGCTCACCTATTTATTCTCAGTTTACTCACTCTTCAGCCAGCAATTATCAATGCAACCCAGCGGTCAAGCAATACTAATAGAGATATAGAATATATATATATATATATATATATATATATAATCTCCGGGAGTGAGCTCTTAAACCAAGTTACTCTTATATCAAAGCAAATTTTTCCATAGGCAATAATTGAAACGCAGACAATTTGTTTCACAACCCAAAAATATTTACTGTATCTATACAAACTTATTGCAGTAATACAAAATACTGTACATTACAAAACATAACAAATTAAACTGTATGTTAGCTTACAACAAAACGGTTGGTGTGCGAGAGATATATAAATGAATAAATGTTATTTACTGTAGCGCTATTAATTCCATAGCACTTTACATAGATCAGCAATACTGTCCCCATTGGGGCTCACAATCTAAGGTCCCAAACTGTATGTTTTTTGTAGTGAGGGAGGAAACCGGAGTACCCGGAGAAAACCCACGCAAACACGGGGAGAACATACAAACTCCTTGCAGATGGTGTCCTTGGTGGGAACTAAACCCAGGACCACAGCGCTGCAAGGCTGCAGTGCCAACCTCTGAGCCTAGTGCAAGACTGCAGTGCTAACCACTGAGCCTAGTGCAAGACTGCAGTGCTAACCTCTGAGCCTAGTGCAAGACTGCAGTGCTAACCTCTGAGCCACCATGCACTCAAACAATGTGCTGCACTGGTTATCAGAAAGAAAAGTACAATACTGTATCCACAAATGCAAATTGATAGACATGCTATATAGTATATACTGCACTGTACAATGGTATACTGTATAAAGGATATAGTGCATATGTACAGAAAACTAACCTCCAGAGTGGGTCAGAGTACAGTGAAAGGACAGAACCAGACGTGTGCACGGTGAGCGTTTCCTCTTCTTGCAAAGCGCTCTCAAACCAAGGTTCTGCTAATATATATATATATATATATATATATATATATATATATATATATATATATATATATATATATATATATATATATATATAATGTATGTGTGTGTGTGTGTGTGTGTGTGTGTGTGTGTGTGTATCTGTGTATAAAATATATATATATATATATATATATATATATATATATATATATATATATATATATATATATATATATACACACACACACACATTTATTTTATACACACACACAGATATACACTCACATATATATATATATATATATATATATATATATATATATATATATGTGCCCCACATATCCTTTAATATATATCACATTAAAATATATCATATTAAAAGTCAGCACACCTCTAATGTCTCATTGTACACACGGTCGGTTCTGCGGAGAGCACTGTATACAGAAGAGTGACTTCAGCAGCATGATATACAGGTTAGTAGTAAGAGGTTCAGTATATCTTGCATTTTATTCCGGGAAATCCCTGGCGTTTCCATAAGAGTCCAGGGGGCGGTCCTACCAGTGGTTGACAACTTGACAGCTATCTCTGCAGGTACAGTCATGCAGGAAAAGCTGTCAATCAATCATAAGACCGCCCCCTCGACTCCTATGCAAACTTCAGGAATTTCAATGAATAAAATGCAAGTTTTATAGAAACTGCTCCCACATATATATCTATCAGCTCCTCCTACCTGCAGATCCAGTGCCTTTTTCAGCAATGACAGGTCCCCTTTAAAAAGTTGTGTTGATGGAACCTGTAAGAATATGAATAACTAAAGCTCAGACGTCCCTAAAGCTCCTTAGGGGCAAATCTGGAGAAAATTACAATAGTTTTTGACAAACATGGGCAGGTGTATTTTAGGATATTTTTTTTTTTTTTTACAAAAACCCACAACTAAAGTGTGATTTCAAGGTTTGCAAAGTGAGAAAAACATCAAAATTAAAATAAATAAAAAAAAATTAACGTACAGGGCAAACAAAAAAAAACCAATTATAATTACGGTCTGTATGTGCAAAAATGTAATGAAAAAGGGAAGACATATGTGAAGGGGTCCATGAACGTCTATGGGCACCCAGGCTGGCACTGTGAGGGTATATATGTATACACACACTATACAGCTGGTCTCTGCCGCCATTACCTGCCCCGACCCCTCCTCACACGGGGGCTCCGGCACGTCCCCGCTCCCGGGCAGCTCTGCACCCTCCTCCATCACGTCACCATCCACCACGCTCCGTCCTGCTGTCACCAGAAACTTCCAGCCCGGCGCCTGCAGACAACCGGAAGTACTCTGTCCTAGCCCCGCCCACCCCAAGCAGGAAAACACAGAGCTGGAGGACCCGGGATACCATAGAGTGTGAGCAGACTGTGGCTAGAAGAACCAGCTGATATCATAGAGAATAAGCCTTCTGAATAGATAAAAACACAACATTTGCTCCGCCAGGCTACGACAACATGGCGCCAATTTTGGAGACATATAAATGGTAACATGACACCGGAAGTAGAGATTTTCAGCCTGGTAGCTATGGTAACTTATAAACTTTAGACTCTCCGGACTCGGAGTGCAGGGTGGTCGGCAGGCACACAGTGGGGGAAAGAAGACGATGCCTAAAGGACGACTGTGCAGTCCTTCCAGGAAGAAGGAGGGGAGCTGGGTGAGGCTGGGGCAGGGTCTCCCCTTTCTGACACAACCTGCTTGGTTTTTCCTATAAGACCTGGAATGTATTATTATTATTATTAGTAATTATCTTTTTGTTTTCTGCACTTTTGGTCTTTCCACCCCTCCCCCAAGAGACATTTTTATACATATATATATATATATATATATATATATATATATATATATATATAATATTAATAATACTTTTATTCATTTATATAGTGCTATTACTTCCACAGTGCTTTGCATACATTGGCAACACTGTCCCCATTTGGGCTCACAATCTAGGTTCCCTATAAGTATGGTTTTATATATATATATATATATATATATATATATATATATATATATATATATAAAATATATATATATATATATAAAATATAAAAAAAACATATATACAGTATATCACACAAGGGAGTACAGCCCTCACATTTTTGTAAATAGTTTGTTATATCTTTTCCTGGCACAGCACTGCAGATCTGACCCTGTGATACAATGTGCAGTGTCAGTGTGCAGCTTGTATAAGGCTATGTGCGCACGTTGTGTAAATACATGCAGTTACGCTGCCCTTTGTAGCGCAGCGTAACTTCATGCGTCCTGCGTCCCCTGCACAGTCTATGGAGATTGTGCAGGGGCCGTGCGCACGTGGCGTTTAAGAGCGCAGCGCTTCGGCTACTGCCGAAGCGCTGCGTAAAAAGAAGTGACATGTCACTTCTTTTCTGCGCTTTGCCGGCAGCTCCTGCTCGGTCTATGGCAGGAGCTGCAGGCAGAGCGCATGGAATCGGCTTCACTACGGACATTTCTGCAGCGATTTAAAGCGCACATGTGCTCTTCAGATCGCTGCAGAAATTTCTGCAGTGAACTGTACGCAACGTGCGCACATAGCCTAACAGTGTAAATGTGGCGTCCTCTAGATAATTCAGCACATAACCATTAATGTCTAAACCGCTGCCAACAAAAGTGAGTACACCCCTAAGTGAAAATGGCCAAATTGTCCCCAAAGTGTCAATATTTTGTGTGGCCACCATTATTTCCAGCACTGACTTAACCCTCTTGGGCATGGAGGTCACTAGAGCTTCACAGGAGCCGCCGGATCCTTTTTTTATTCTCCATGATGACATCACGGAGCTGGTGGATCTTACAGACCCTGTGCTCCTCCACCTTCCGTTTGAGGAGGCCCCACAGATGCTCCATAGGTTTGGGTCCAGAAATGCTTGGCCAGTCCAGCACCTTTTACCCTTTACCCTCAGTTTCTTTAGCAAAGTAGTGGTTGCCTTGGAGGTGTTTGGGGTCATTATCATGTTGGAATATGAAGGCAGGGGATCATGATCTGCTTCAGTATGTCACAGTACATGTTAACATTCATGGTTCCCCCAATGAACTGTAGCTCCCCACAGCCGACAGCACTAATACAGCCCCAAACCAAGACCCTCACATCACCATGACTGACTGTAAGCAGGACACACCTTTCTTTGTTCTCCTCACCTGGTTGCCGGCCACACATACAGTTGACCCCATCTAAACCAATAAACCAAATCAGGATATCTTGGTCTCATCAGACCACAGGATGGTTCCAGTAATCCATATCCTTAGTCTGCTTGTCTTTAGCAAATTGTTTATGGCTCTCTGGTGCATCATGTTTAGAAGAGGCTTCCTTCTGGGACAGCAGCCAAGCAGACCACTATCATTGTTCAGACTATACACCACACACTATATCAACCCCCCCCCCCCCCACCCCCTTCCATTAACCTCTGCAGCAATGCTGGCCACACTCATATGTCTATTTTGAACAGGCAACCTCTGGTTATAGCGCTCAGCACATGCACTCAACTTCTTTGGTCGACCATGACAACTCCTGTTCTGAGTGGATCCTGTCTTGTTAAACCACTGTATGGTCTTGGCCACCGTGCTGCATCTCAGTGTCAGGGTGTTTGTCAATCTTCTTATAGCCCCGGCCATCTTTAGGTAGAACAACAATTAGTTTTCTGGGACAAGTTGTAGTTTTTTTAATTCATTTTACCATACAAACGACATAAAAATTCCAAGTGTGATAAAATAATTAAAAAAAAAATGCAATTCTGTTGTTTGGCCACACAGATTTTCAAAGCACGTATGTACAGTATATAGCCCCCGCCGCTGCTCCCAGTGTCTTATTCTCTGCAGCGCTGACGTCCTGTTGATAGCGCTGCAGTCAATCACAGAGCAGCTCTGCCCGAGTAGACCAAACACCTCGCTCTCTGTCTGCAGCTCTGTTTGTGTATCATTAGCGCTGCAGACAAACAATAACAGATATCAGACGCAGCGGCAAAGGCTCAGTCCAGTTTTTTTTTTTTTTGCAGTTTCCCCACATTGATGTCAATTCTAAGTTACCTCTGAGCAGCACTCAGGAAATGTTTTACCGAACAAGAACCGCATCATGGAAAGAGGACAGACTGCCGCATCTCTGTACCACCTGTACCAAGGTGAGAGAGCCACATTGTGCCACCTCTGCCATTTCACTGCACAAATGGGGAGAGATCTATCAAGCAGAGATGGGAGGCAAGAAGGCGCCATGGATCAATCTGGTGACCGGTCCTGATGAGCGAGCGTTGCCAGGCTCTGTACTCGAAATGTGCGGGTCGGACTCTTTGACAGGCTCGACTCGAGTAACGAGTATAAAGGAAGTCAATGGGAAAATCTTACTGAGTTTACCCATTGACTTCCGTTATATTCAGTGCATGAGTTGAGCTTGTCCAACTGCTCGCTAAAAGTACTGACCACCCGAGCATGGTAGTGCTCACTCATCACTAGTTACGAGTACTGAGCACCCGAGCATGTTAGTGCTCACTCATCACTAGTTACGAGTACTGAGCACCCGAGCATGGTAGTGCCCGCTCATCACTAGTTACGAGTACTGAGCACCCGAGCATGGTAGTGCTCGCTCATCACTAGTTAGAAGTACCGAGCACCCGAGCATGGTAGTGCACGCTCATCACTAGTTACGAGTACTGAGCACCCGAGCATGGTAGTGCTCGCTTATCACTAGTTACGAGTACTGAGCACCCGAGCATGGTAGTGCTCGCTCATCACTAGTTACAAGTACCGAGCACCCGAGCATGGTAGTGCCCGCTCATCACTAGTTACGAGTACTGAGCACCCGAGCATGGTAGTGCTCACTCATCACTAGTTACGAGTACTGAGCACTCGAGCATGGTAGTGCTCGCTCATCACTAGTTACGAGTACTGAGCACCCGAGCATGGTAGTGCTCACTCATCACTAGTTACAAGTACCGAGCACCCGAGCATGGTAGTGCCCGCTCATCACTAGTTACGAGTACTGAGCACCTGAGCATGGTAGTGCTCCCTCATCACTAGTAACGAGTACTGAGCACCCGAGCATGATAGTGCTCACTCATCACTAGTTACAAGTACCGAGCACCCGAGCATGGTAGCGCCCGCTCATCACTAGTTACCAGTACCGAGCACACGAGCATGGTAGCGCCCGCTCATCACTAGTTACCAGTACCGAGCATGATAGTGCTCACTCATCACTAGTTACAAGTACCGAGCACCCGAGCATGGTAGCGCCCGCTCATCACTAGTTACCAGTACCGAGCACGGTAGTGCTCACTCATCACTAGTTACGAGTACTGAGCACCCGAGCATGGTAGTGCTCGCTCATCACTAGTTACAAGTACCGAGCACCTGAGCATGGTAGTGCCCGCTCATCACTAGTTACCAGTACCGAGCACCTGAGCATGGTAGTGCCCGCTCATCACTAGTTACGAGTACTGAGCACCTGAGCATGGTAGTGCCCGCTCATCACTAGTTACGAGTACTGAGCACCACAGGCAGCAATTTGCCTGTGACGCACAACTGACGGGGGCGGGTGCGATCGGCAGTGACATCACTAGCAACGTCGCTGCGTGTAAAGCCCCCTTTAGGCATGGGGCCTGAAGGCTTCTGATTTCAGCTCTGTATTGTGAATGCAGCTGCGGAATATCATACAGGCTGTAACTCAGGAACAGAACATTTTAAAAACTGCAAAGTATTTTTAAAAGTTCCTCAACTTTATTTTTATTATGATCTTGACACTACTATTTTATTTATTTTTTTTTTTTTAAACCAAATATGGGGACAAGATTGGACAGATTAAGTAGAGAAAATATTTCATTATCTCACAGCTCTTTATCAGCGTCCATGAATGGAATGAGCACAGTCTTTACTGAATGTATATCATTACAGAATGACCTGCAGTATGGCTTCCCCTTCTCTGCACATGACAACAGAAACCTGACTCAGGGCACCGGAGAATACCTGGATTCTGTAAGTGCAGGATATTTAAAGGGATTTTCCACCCCTGATCCCGCTTTGTTTTTTTTATCCATTTACCTTACCTTGTCACTCATTTTGTAAAGCTGCCCGGATTGGACAAGTGTATGGTAAATCCTTTAAGGTCTTTAGACATGTATTATGTATTCTGTTGTGTTGCTTCAAAAGAATCGGACTGAAAAATAAAACCATCTTATGAAGTCCTGTGATTACAGCAGCCTCTGCACTGTTTGTCTAATCTTTTAGGGGGAAAAAAAAAAGGTGGAGTACAGAAATGCACCCACAAACAAGGCAGCTAACTTTAATTCCTATATTTTAGGGTCTTGGACGAAAGAAAACTCCAATGGAGCGAAGACAGCACAGCTCTGGGAATTTTAACCTTTCATGCCACGACCAACCACCGAGAGCCACGAGGCAGTGGGACGGTTTTACAATTTATCAAACGACCTATAGAGGAAGACAAGAGACAGAGAAGCCGTTCTGCAGAAGATACCCCAAACACCACAGCGAGAGGTCTCCTTACATAAAGGACGTGCCCGAGAACCATTTTATGTGGTTTGCAGATTACCGCACTGTTTAGCGGTAGCACTACTTATCCGTATGAGGCTTTATAAGGCTTTCAGGAATGCAATCTACCTCTGTACAACTACTAGATCTATCAACAATTGGAAAATAAATAATGTAACTATATACCAACTATGGGTTATGCTAACCTGCGGGTTTATCTTGCTCAGCACTTTAGTGTCAAATGAGCCAAACATGGCCTCGCTAGAAAAGTTTAGTCAACTTTGGGTAAACTATACGGCACAAACCTACTCCTTCACTTTACTCATGTAAGTACTATTGTTAAGGTGAACTCTTACAAAGTTCCACAAGTTGCCTACTGCCTGATTCTTATTAATGAGGATCGAGTGCATGCTTGAAAAATGAGAGCAGACAGTCCGATATTCATCTTTCCTCGACCAAAGTCGGCCCAGACTCTGCTTTATTTCAAATGAAGCATGCCCTGATATAACCTTGGAAAGGGGCATGTCCAGATGTGTTCATTGGTCAGTGGGTTGAACAACGTGTACCGATATCGCTAGCGTGCGTACCCACCCCCATCGGTTGTACGACACGGGCAAATCTCTGCCATTGTCGCACAACATCGCCCGGACCCGTCACATGGACTTACCTTCCCTGCGACGTCGCTGTGACCGGCGATCCGCCTCCTTTCTAAGGGGGCGGTTCGTTCAGCATCACAGCAACGTCACAGCAGCGTCACTGAACCGCCGCCCAATAGAAGCGGAGGGGCGGAGATGAGCGGGACGAACATCCCGCCCACCTCCTTACTTCCGCATTTTGGCCGGGACGCATGTAAGGACAGGTTCCTCGTTCCTGCGGTGTCACACGGAGCGATGTGTGCTGCTGCAGCAACGAGGAACAACTTTGTTACTACTGCAGTAACGATATTTGAGAATGGACCCTCATGTCACCGATGAGCGATTTTGCGACGATGCAAAATCGCTCATAGGTGTCACACGCAACAGCATCACTAAAGCGACCGGATGTGCGTCACAAATTCCGTGGCCCCAACGAGATCACTTGAGCGATGTCGTAGCGTGTAAAGCCCGCTTTAGTCCATGAGCTGATTGGTGGGTGTCATTGTAAGCGGGTCTATGAGGTCATTGGATGGATCCATGGTGATGCTGATGGGAGGGTCTGTTGTCATCTGGTGGATCCATACTGATGGTGAGGTCTGTGATGTCATCGGTGGCCATCTTAGTTATATCTGAAAACCTGGCTTATGTATAGAGAATCGATTTCATTTGAACACACTTCTCACAATCCTCTGCATACAGAGGTTAAGTATTTGATCTAATGGCTCTCCTCAACACTATTTAGCCTATATAATGTGGAGCATATATGGCAGCCACATTTAGGTACTGTGATATTTGGGTTTACCCACCCATAATTAGGCACATGCACGGTTTGCCATTGCGGCTATGTAGGCCACAGATTAATTACGTTCTCCAGTTGACATCCATATGAAATCCCCATGGGACATTTTCACTGTTTCCAAGCTTTATTGAAGGAGTTTCCCTAGGATCAGCAAGATCAGATCAGTGGAGACATCAATGAAGGGTGCGACATGCACTTAAAGTAGAAAAACTCCTTACAAAGGTTTAGTAGCCATGAATTGTACTGCAAGATCTCTCCCATACAAGTGAATAGGAGAGAGTTCATAGTACAATGTATGACCACTGCACAATGTATTTGGCTGTTCCTTGGCCCCTTCAATTAGATTTGTGTGGGGGGGGGGGGGGCGTAATTTTATATATATATATATATATATATATATATATATATATATATATATACACAGTTAGGTCCAGAAATATTTGGACAGTGACACAAGTTTTGTTATTTTAGCTGTTTACAAAAACATGTTCAGAAATACAATTATATATATAATATGGGCTGAAAGTGCACACTCCCAGCTGCAATATGAGAGTTTTCACATCCAAATCGGAGAAATGGTTTAGGAATCATAGCTCTGTAATGCATAGCCTCCTCTTTTTCAAGGGACCAAAAGTAATTGGACAAGGGACTCTAAGGGCTGCAATTAACTCTGAAGGCGTCTCCCTCGTTAACCTGTAATCAATGAAGTAGTTAAAAGGTCTGGGGTTGATTACAGGTGTGTGGTTTTGCATTTGGAAGCTGTTGCTGTGACCAGACAACATGCGGTCTAAGGAACTCTCAATTGAGGTGAAGCAGAACATCCTGAGGCTGAAAAAAAAGAAAAAATTCATCAGAGAGATAGCAGACATGCTTGGAGTAGCAAAATCAACAGTCGGGTACATTCTGAGAAAAAAGGAATTGACTGGTGAGCTTGGGAACTCAAAAAGGCCTGGGCGTCCACGGATGACAACAGTGGTGGATGATCGCCGCATACTTTCTTTGGTGAAGAAGAACCCGTTCACCACATCAACTGAAGTCCAGAACACTCTCAGTGAAGTAGGTGTATCTGTCTCTAAGTCAACAGTAAAGAGAAGACTCCATGAAAGTAAATACAAAGGGTTCACATCTAGATGCAAACCATTCATCAATTCCAAAAATAGACAGGCCAGAGTTAAATTTGCTGAAAAACACCTCATGAAGCCAGCTCAGTTCTGGAAAAGTATTCTATGGACAGATGAGACAAAGATCAACTTGTACCAGAATGATGGGAAGAAAAAATTTGGAGAAGAAAGGGAACGGCACATGATCCAAGGCACACCACATCCTCTGTAAAACATGGTGGAGGCAACGTGATGGCATGGGCATGCATGGCTTTCAATGGCACTGGGTCACTTGTGTTTATTGATGACATAACAGCAGACAAGAGTAGCCGGATGAATTCTGAAGTGTACCGGGATATACTTTCAGCCCAGATTCAGCCAAATGCTGCAAAGTTGATCGGACGGCGCTTCATAGTACAGATGGACAATGACCCCAAGCATACAGCCAAAGCTACCCAGGAGTTCATGAGTGCAAAAAAGTGGAACATTCTGCAATGGCCAAGTCAATCACCAGATCTTAACCCAATTGAGCATGCATTTCACTTGCTCAAATCCAGACTTAAGACGGAAAGACCCACAAACAAGCAAGACCTGAAGGCTGCGGCTGTAAAGGCCTGGCAAAGCATTAAGAAGGAGGAAACCCAGCGTTTGGTGATGTCCATGGGTTCCAGACTTAAGGCAGTGATTGCCTCCAAAGGATTCGCAACAAAATATTGAAAATAAAAATATTTTGTTTGGGTTTGGTTTATTTGTCCAATTACTTTTGACCTCCTAAAATGTGGAGTGTTTGTAAAGAAATGTGTACAATTCCTACAATTTCTATCAGATATTTTTGTTCAAACCTTCAAATTAAACGTTACAATCTGCACTTGAATTCTGTTGTAGAGGTTTCATTTCAAATCCAATGTGGTGGCATGTAGAGCCCAACTCGCGAAAATTGTGTCACTGTCCAAATATTTCTGGACCTAACTGTATATATATATTTCTTCATCGTTCCTTATGGGAGACCCAGACCATGGGTGTATAGCTTCTGCCTCCGGAGGACACACAAAGTACTACACTAAAAAGTGTAGCTCCTCCCTCCTAGCATATACACCCCCTGGATTACCAAATACAGCCAGTTCAATGCTTTGTGTTCAGGAGGCATACATCCACACATGCATTCTCATCTGATTTTCATTTTTGGAAGCGTTTGAAGAAAAGCGGGTCCAATCCTGGACTCCCGGCATGTCCCTTCTCACCCCACTGTGTCGGCGGTGCTGTTAAGGTTGATGTCAGGGCTGGAGCCCTTTCATGCCGCGCTCCTTCACCATCCCCTCGGGCTCTGGCTTGAAGTGGGAGCCAACACGGTTCTCCCTGTCTCGCAGGAGACCGGTCTCCATCCGCAGCCCGTATGGTTCCTGCCGGACGGAGCACTCATCCCTCAGGGACATGGCCCTGCGTCTCACAAGCTAAGTACTGAGACGTTTTTACCACAGAAAGTGGTCTTTCCAGGGGTCCCTTGTACTTTATATGTTGGGGAGAGTGTGTTATGTGACTGTGTTAACATTTCCGGCCGGTTCTCCAGTTTTCACTGGAGAACCGCGCCGATGGTGCCTGCGCGCTGGCCGCATGTTAAAATCAAGGCCCCGGCTTTGCCTGACGCCTAGTTTCGATTTCACTGCCCCTGCATGTCAGTCATGCAGAGGGACAGTGCGGCTCCGCCCAGCGGCTGTTCAGCACAGGGAAGGGACACTCCTCACTGAGGAAAGATTCCCTCCCCTGTATACCTCATTTGCCCTCCGGATCCCGCTCTCAGAGTAGGCCCCGCCCCCTCTCCTCGCTCCGGCGCCATTTTATCAGCGTTCTCATGCATGTCTGCATAACCACATTGTGACACTGGGGGCCTGGGCTGGGGGATCTGGAGGGCACAGAGATGTCTCTATGTAAACGGTCTGGCAAGCCACAACCTCCGGTTGTGGAGCTGCTTATATACTGTTTATATACTCTGCTGGGGGTCAGTCTGGCCTGAGACCCCACTTCTGCAGCATGTCTCACATCAGAGCAAGGCTGCAAGGCTGTTCTTAATATGCACTGCATGTAGACTCGTACTGCCTGTACCGAGCACATAACCACATTGTGATGCCTGCTCTAACATGGTGGTGCCTCAGCCTGGAGGCTCATCCCCAGTGGTCCCTCCGGCTGCTCCGGCTCCGGTGGCTGAACCCCCGGCTTGGGTTGAATCCCTCTCTCCAGGGGACAGCTGTCACGGACACTGCTGAGCATGCATCAGCCCCCTTCTCAGGGCGCTTCTGCTGCCACGGCTCGCTCAGCAAAGCTCACAGAGGATTCTTCATCTGGTCTCAGACCCCGTCCTCCTGAAATGGAGACGCAGGGTCCCCTTTCCTTCCACGTCCCGCGGCTCTGATTCACGAGCTGACTTGCAGGACGAGGAGGATGCCTTTACTAGGGGCTCGGACGCTACTCCATGTACCATTTTGTCCGAAGGTGACGCAGATGCTAATCATTTGATCGCGTCCATTATATTTGTACTGGACCTCAATCTGCCTGTATAGGGGAGCAACCCCCTCTGGCAGAAAAGCATCAGTATACCTTGCCTAAGAGAACGGGGAGTGTGTTCTTAACCACTCCAGTTTTTCAGGCCACTGTGACCAAACCCAGAGCCTGTCCTGACAGACGCTTCCCAAAGCGTGGTTCTGATGACTGTTCCCCTTCCACCAGAGGTGGTCAAGGAGTGGGCTCAATCACCATAGGTGGACCCTCCGGTGTCTAGACTTTCAGCCCGGACAGTTGTATCAGTGGCTGATGGCACCTCTCTAAGGATTCCACTGTCCGCCAGGTTGACCTTCTGGTCAAATCTGTATATGAGGCGGCAGAGGCCTCGTTCTCCCCATATTTTGCAGCAGTGTGGGCTCTCAAAGCCATCTCTGCTTCTCTAGAGGAGATGCATTCCCTCACCAGGGACTCTATGCCCGAAATGGTTGCCTTAACCTTCAGCCTTTTCATCCTATGCCCTGTCTGCCATACTGGAGCTCTCACCGCACTGCGGTGGCTTCGGCTAATTCCCTCGCTATCCGCAGGCTCCTGTGGCTTCGAGAATGAGGCAGATGCTTCTTCAAAGAAGTTCCTTTCTGGGCTCCCTTTTGCTGGGACCAGACTATTCGGTGAATAACTGGATGAAATTATTTAAAAAACCGTCTGGCAGGAAGAGTACTTCCATGCCACAAACCAGGAAACCTGTCCAGGGCAGGAACCAGTCGAGGTTTCGTTCCTTTCGTTCCTCCAACTGGTCGTCCTCTAAGCCCTCGGCCTCGTCCACTAACTCAGCCAAGGACCGTGGACCAACTGGCGCACGAAGCCGCGTCCTCGGAACACCGCAGGAGCTGCTGCCACTAAGGCAGCCTCCTCTTGACTATCTGGCCGCGCCAGCAACGTCCTTGGTCGGTGGCAGGCTCTCCCACTTTGGTGACGTGTGGGTTCAACACGTCTCCGATCAGTGGGTGCGGGATACCATCTCCACGGCTACAGGATAGAATTCTATCCAGCCCGTCAAACAGATTTTTTCTGTCAACTCCCCCCTGCTCCAAGGCCGCCGCCTTCTCACAGGCCGTGGCATCCTTGCAGGCCAACGGAGTAATTGTACCGGTTCCCGACTGGGAACGGTTCTGAGATTTTTACTCAAATCTCTTCCTAGTCCCTGAAAAGGACGGTGCCTTCCGACCTGGATCTCAGGCTTCTCAACCAGCAGTTCAGGTGCGGCATTTCGCATGGAGTCTCTGCGATCAGTCATTACCTCAATGACCCAAGGAGATTTCCTAGCATCCGTCGACATCACAGATGCCTATCTGCAATGCCAATTGCAGTTTCACACCAGCGTTGGCTACGTTTTGCAATCGAGGAGGAACATTTCCAATCGTGGCTCTTCCCTTGGGGTTAGCCACGACCCCTCGAGTATTCTCAAGGCCATGGCAGCAGTGGTTGCGGTTCTGCACCTCCAGGGGTTGGCAGTGATCCTTTTGTCCTGGACGACCTTCTAGTCAGGGCTTCATCCAGTGCAGACTGTTAGCGGAGTGCCTCGCTCACTCTCGCCACTCTAGCCAATTCGGGTGGCTTGTCATTCTGTCCAAGTCCACTCTGACTCCGACCCAGAAGCTCACGTACCCAGGGACGCAATTTGAGACTCTGCCGGCACTTGTGAAGCTGCCATTAGTCAAACAGCAGTCCCTCCTCTGGCGGTGCGCCCTTTGCTGAGGCCCCGACGTCGTTCCATCAGGCACCTAATGCAGGTGCTGGGTCAGATGGTGGCGTCAATGGAAGCGATTCCCTTGCCCAGTTCCATCTGCGTCCTCTGCAGCTGGACATTTTCCGCTGTTGGAACAAGCGGACTTCCTCCTTCCACGGGTTGGTGGCTTCGCCACAGACCAGGGGCTCCTTTCAGTGGTGGCTTCGGCCCCTCTCTCTTCAGGGACGCTCCTTCCTGGCCCCGTCCCGGGTGATCCTCACCACGGATGCTAGTCTATCCGGCTGGGGAGCAGTATATCTCCACCAGGAGCGCAGGGCACTTGGACTCCGTCCGAAACAGCCCTCTAGATCAATGTGCTGGAAATCAGAGCTGTGCTTCTAGCTCTCTTAGCCTTTCACCATCTGTTGGCGGCCAGGCACATTCGAGTCCAGTCAGACAACGCCACAGCGTTTGCCTACATCAACCACCAGGGCGGGACACTCAGCCGCCTGGCAATGTTGAAGGTTCAACGCATCCTTCAGTGGACGG
The DNA here is from genome assembly GCF_048569485.1 of Anomaloglossus baeobatrachus. Classification (NCBI taxonomy): domain Eukaryota; kingdom Metazoa; phylum Chordata; class Amphibia; order Anura; family Aromobatidae; genus Anomaloglossus; species Anomaloglossus baeobatrachus. Next base: position 40,477,787 of record NC_134357.1, on the reverse strand, counting down.
AGGACTCCAAGTCCACCATATCCACAGTCCACATCCCAGACGTGGAAAACTGGGAGGCAGATTATCTCAGCCGTCAAACGTGGACAGCGGCGAGTGGGCTCTGCATCCGGCAGTGTTTCGGTCAATCTGCCGCAAGTAGGGCTCTCCGGACGTGGATCTTCGCTCCACGATCCTCAGGCTTTTGCAGCAGACGCACTGGTTCAAGATTGGTCCCAGCTTCGTCTGTCTTACGTGTTTCACCCTCTAGCTCTTGCCCAGAGTCCTGCGCAATATCAGAATGGAGGGCCGTCGGGTCATTCTCATTGCTCCAGACTGACCCAGGCGAGCTCGGTACCCTGACCTGCTCCATCTGTCCGTAGAGGTGCCATGGCATCTCCCGGACTGTCCGGACCTTCTCTCACAAGGTCCGTCTTTCCGCCAGAATCCTGCGGCTCTCAGATTGACGGCGTGGCTTTTGAGTCCTGGATCTTGACGACTTCTGGTATCCCTCCTGAAGTCATCTCCACTATGACTCGGGCTCGGAAGTAGCCTTTGGCCTTTTTGCCTTGCCGATCCTCCTGTCCTTTCTACAGTCCGGTCTGCAGCTAGGACTATCCCTTAATTCCCTCAAGGGACAGGTCTCGGCTCTGTCAGTGTCGTTCCAGCGGCGTATCGCCCGGCTGGCTCAGGTGCGCTCCTTCATGCAGGGCGCATCTCACATCATTCCGCCTTACCGGTGGCCTTTGGAGCCCTGGGACCTTAATCCGGTCCTCACGGCTTCCGGAAACCCCCCTTTGAGCCTCTTAGGGAGGTTTCTTTGTCTCGTCTTTCACAGAAAGTGGTCTTTCTAGTGGCCATAACTTCCCTCCAGAGAGTCTCTGATTTGGCTGCACTCTCTTCGGAGTCACCTTTTTTGGTTTTTCATCAAGACAAGGTGGTTCTCCGTCCGACTCCGGACTTTCTCCCTAAGGCCTCTGCCACACTCACGTGAATTTCACGCACGTGCCGAGAGACACGTATTTTCCCTGCGTGTTGTGTGCAGGTAAGTACGTGTCTCTGGTACGTGCGTGACACGTGTGTTCTACGTGTGCTATCCGCGATAGCACACGTAGAATCAGTAATTATTATACTCACCTGGTCCTTCCTGATGTCCGCGCTGCTGTCCGTGGTGCTGATCCTCAGGCTCCAGCCCTCCCGTCTCCCTGCTGCTGCTGCTGCCAGGCTGTGAAGTGAATATTCAATGAGAATAATGAGCGGCGGTCGGCAGCAAGAGGCAGCAGCGGCAGAGGCAGGAGGGCTGGAGAAGGTGAGTTAATGTTTTTTTTTTTTTTAACTGACATGTGTGTTTTCTCCGGCGCGTGTCACACGGGACCGCATCCACACTACACCCGTGTGGTGCGGGTGCGGGCCGTGTGACACCCGTGCTGCCGGCGAAAAACCGGACATGTCAGCGCTTTGAAAATCGCACACACGTACAAACGCACACGGACACACGTTCCGTGTGGTTTTACGTGTGTGTGCCTGCTACAATAGGGTAGCATTGGTTAAAGTGTCTCCGTGCCGCCGGTACGTGTAAAAAATGACAAACACGTGCCGGAGGCACGGATGTGTGGCACAGGCCTAAGGTGGTTTCTGCTTCCACCTTAACCGGGACATTTCCCTGCCTTCCTTTTGTCCGGCTCCTGTTCATCGCTTTGAAAAGGCGTTGCATACTCTGGATCTGGTGCGGGCGCTCCGGATCTATGTGTCTCGCACCGCTGTTCTTAGGCGGTGCACCTCTCTTTTTGTGCTGACCACTGGTCAGCGTAAGGGCCTCTCGGCATCTAAGCCGACCCTAGCTCGTTGGATTAGGTCGGCCATTTCCGATACCTACCAGTGTATTCAAGTGCCTCTCCCGCCGGGGATCAAGGCACACTTGACCAGAGCTGTCTGTGCCTCTTCGGTTTCAGGCCCCAGGCTACGGCTCAGCAGGTCTGTCAGACTGCCACTTGGACTAGTCTGCATACCTTTTCGAAGCACTACCAAGTGCATGCTCATGCTTCGGCAGATGCGAGCTTGGGCAGACGCATCCTTCAGGCGGCTGTCGCCCATTTGTGAAGTTAGGTTTCGCCTACTTCTCAGTTTTTCTGTTTATTCCCACCCATGGACTGCTTTGGAACGTCCCATGGTCTGGGTCTCCCATAAGGAACGATGAAGAAAAAGAGAATTTTGTTTACTTACCGTAAATTCTTTTTCTTATAGTTCCGACATGGGAGACCCAGCACCCTCCCTGTTGCCTGTTGGCAGTTCTTGTTCCGTGTGTTTTCACCGGCTGTTGTTGTAGACAGAGGTTCCGGTTGTTCCGGGTTTTGCTCTATCTCTACTTGTGGGTGGATGTCCTCCTTCAGCTTTTGCACTAAACTGGCTAGATTTGGTCATCGAGGGGGTGTATATGCTAGGAGGGAGGAGCTACACTTTTTAGTGTAGTACTTTGTGTGTCCTCCGGAGTCAGAAGCTATATACCCCATGGTCTGGGTCTCCCATGTCGGAACTATAAGAAAAAGAATTTACGGTAAGTAAACAAAATTCTCTTTATTATATATATATATATATAATAAAGAGAATTTTGTTTACTTACCGTAAATTCTTTTTCTTATAGTTCCGACATGGGAGACCCAGACCATGGGGTATATAGCTTCTGACTCCGGAGGACACACAAAGTACTACACTAAAAAGTGTAGCTCCTCCCTCCTAGCATATACACCCCCTCGATGACCAAATCTAGCCAGTTTAGTGCAAAAGCTGAAGGAGGACATCCACCCACAAGTAGAGATAGAGCAAAACCCGGAACAACCGGAACCTCTGTCTACAACAACAGCCGGTGAAAACACCCGGAACAAGAAAACTGCCAACAGGCAACAGGGAGGGTGCTGGGTCTCCCATGTCGGAACTATAAGAAAAAGAATTTACGGTAAGTAAACAAAATTCTCTTTTTCTTCATCGTTCCTTATGGGAGACCCAGACCATGGGACGTTCCAAAGCAGTCCATGGGTGGGAATAAACAGAAAAACTGAGAAGTAGGCGAAACCTAACTTCACAAATGGGCGACAGCCGCCTGAAGGATGCGTCTGCCCAAGCTCGCATCTGCCGAAGCATGAGCATGCACTTGGTAGTGCTTCGAAAAGGTATGCAGACTAGTCCAAGTGACAGTCTGACAGACCTGCTGAGCCGTAGCCTGGGGCCTGAAACCGAAGAGGCACAGACAGCTCTGGTCAAGTGTGCCTTGATCCCCGGCGGGAGAGGCACTTGAGTACACTGATAGGTATCGGAAATGGCCGACCTAATCCAACAAACTAGGGTCGGCTTGGATGCCGAGAGGCCCTTACGCTGACCAGTGGTCAGCACAAAAAGAGAGGTGCACCGCCTAAGAACAGCGGTGCGAGACACATAGATCCGGAGCGCCCGCACCAGATCCAGAGTATGCAACGCATTTTCAAAGCAATGAACAGGAGCCGGACAAAAGGAAGGCAGGGAAATGTCCCGGTTAAGGTGGAAGCAGAAACCACCTTAGGGAGAAAGTCCGGAGTCGGACGGAGAACCACCTTGTCTTGATGAAAAACCAAAAAAGGGTGACTCCGAAGAGAGTGCAGCCAAATCAGAGACTCTCTTGAGGGAAGTTATGGCCACTAGAAAGACCACTTTCTGTGAAAGACGAGACAAAGAAACCTCCCTAAGAGGCTCAAAGGGGGGTTTCCGGAAGCCGTGAGGACCGGATTAAGGTCCCAGGGCTCCAAAGGCCACCGGTAAGGCGGAATGATGTGAGATGCGCCCTGCATGAAGGAGCGCACCTGAGCCAGCCGGGCGATACGCCGCTGGAACGACACTGACAGAGCCGAGACCTGTCCCTTGAGGGAAGGGACAGGAGGGTCGGCAAGGCAAAAAAAGGCCAAGAAGCCTGGCCGGAAGAATGACACCAGGACAGGAAAATTCTCCAGGTCCTGTGATAGATTTTGGCCAAAGGATACTTCCGAGCCCGAGTCATAGTGGAGATGACTTCAGGAGGGATACCAGAAGTCGTCAAGATCCAGGACTCAAGAGCCACGCCGTCAACCTGAGAGCCGCAGGATTCTGGCGGAAAGACGGACCTTGTGAGATAAGGTCTGGACAGTCCGGGGGATTCCATGGCACCTCTACGGACAGATGGAGCAGGTCAGGGTACCAAGCTCGCCTGGGTCAGTCTGGAGCAATGAGAATGACCCGACGGCCCTCCATTCTGATCTTGCGCAGGACTCTGGGCAAGAGCTAGAGGGTGAAACACGTAAGACAGACGAAGCTGGGACCAATCTTGAACCAGTGCGTCTGCTGCAAAGCCTGAGGATCGTGGAGCGAAGATCCACGTCCGGAGTTCCCCACTTGCGGCAGATTGACCGAAACACTGCCGGATGCAGAGCCCACTCGCCGCTGCCCACGGTTTGACGGCTGAGATAATCTGCCTCCCAGTTTTCCACGTCTGGGATGTGGACTGCGGATATGGTGGACCTGGAGTCCTCCGTCCACTGAAGGATGCGTTGAACCTCCAACATTGCCAGGCGGCTGAGTGTCCCGCCCTGGTGGTTGATGTAGGCAAACGCTGTCGCGTTGTCTGACTGGACTCGAATGTGCCTGGCCGCCAACAGATGGTGAAAGGCTAAGAGAGCTAGAAGCACAGCTCTGATTTCCAGCACATTGATCGAGAGGGCTGATTCGGACGGAGTCCAAGTGCCCTGCGCTCCATGGTGGAGATATACTGCTCCCCAGCCGGATAGACTGGCATCCGTGGTGAGGATCACCCGGGACGGGGCCAGGAAGGAGCGTCCCTGAGACAGAGAGAGGGGCCGAAGCCACCACTGAAAGGAGCCCCTGGTCTGTGGCGAAGCCACCAACCCGTGGAAGGAGGAAGTCCGCTTGTTCCAACAGCGGAAAATGTCCAGCTGCAGAGGACGCAGATGGAACTGGGCAAGGGAATCGCTTCCATTGACGCCACCATCTGACCCAGCACCTGCATTAGGTGCCTGATGGAACGACGTCGGGGCCTCAGCAAAGAGCGCACCGCCAGAGGAGGGACTGCTGTTTGACTAAGGGCAGCTTCACAAGTGCCGGCAGAGTCACGAATTGCGTCCCTGGGTACGTGAGCTTCTGGGTCGGAGTCAGAGTGGACTTGGACAGAATGACAAGCCACCCGAATTGGCTAGAGTGGCAAGAGTGAGCGAGGCACTCCGCTAACAGTCTGCACTGGATGAAGCCCTGACTAGGTGGTCGTCCAGGACAAAAGGATCACTGCCAACCCCTGGAGGTGCAGGACCGCAATCACTGCTGCCATTACCTTGAGAATACTCGAGGGGCCGTGGCTAACCCCAAGGGAAGAGCCACGAATTGGAAATGTTCCACTCCGATTGCAAAACGTAGCCAACGCTGGTGTGAAACTGCGATTGGCACATGCAGATAGGCATCTCTGATGTTGAAGGATGCTAGGAAATCTCCTTGGGTCATTGACTGATCGCAGAGACTCCATGCGAAAATGCCGCACCTGAACATGCTTGTTGAGAAGCTTGAGATCCAGGTCGGAAGGCACCGTCCTTTTCGGGGACTAGGAAGAGATTTGAGTAGAATCTCAGAACCGTTCCCAGTCGGGAACCGGTACGATTACTCCATTGGCCTGCAAGAATGCCACGGCCTGTGAGAAGGCGGCGGCCTTGGAGCAGGGGGGAGTTGACAGAAAAAATCTGTTTGGCGGGCTGGATAGAATTCTATCCTGTAGCCGTGGGAAATGGTATCCCGCACCCACTGATCGGAGAGGTGTTGAAACCACACGTCGCCAAAATGGGAGAGCCTGCCACCGACCAAGGACGTTGCTGGCACGGCCAGATAGTCAGGAGGAGGCTGCCTTAGTGGCAGCAGCTCCTGCGGTCTTCTGAGGACGCGGTTTCGTGCGCCAGTTGGGTTTACGGTCCTTGGCTGAGTTAGCGGACGAGGCCGAGGGCTTAGAGGACGACCAGTTGGAGGAACGAAGGGAATGAAACCTCGACTGGTTCCTGCCCTTTGGTTTGTGGCATGGAAGTACTCTTCCTGCCAAAAGCTTCCTTAATAATTTCATCCAGTTGTTCACCGAATAGTCTGGTCCCAGCAAAAGGGAGCCCAGCAAGGAACTTCTGTAGAAGCATCTGCCTTCCACTCTCGAAGCCACAGGAGCCTGCGGATAGCGAGGGAATTAGCCGAGGCCACCGCAGTGCGGTGAGAGTCTCCAGCATGGCAGACATGGCATAGGATGAAAAGACTGAAGCCTGGAAGTTAGGGCAACCATTTCAGGCATAGAGTCCCTGGTGAGGGAATGCATCTCCTCCAGAGAAGCAGAGATGGCTTTGAGAGCCCGCACTGCTGCAAAAGATGGGGAGAACGAGGCCCCTGCCGCCTCATATAAAGATTTGGCCAGAAGGTCAACCTGGCGGACAGTGGAATCCTTAAGAGAGGTGCCATCAGCCACTGATACAACTGTCTGGGCTGAGAGTCTAGACACCGGAGGGTCCACCTTTGGTGAATGAGCCCACTCCTTGACCACTTCTGGTGGAAAGGGAAAACAGTCATCAGAACCACGCTTTGGGAAGCGTTTGTCAGGGCAGGCCCTGGGCTTGGTCACAGTGGCCTGAAAACTGGAGTGGTTAAGGAACACACTCCTTGTTCTCTTAAGTAAGGTAAACTGGTACCTTTTTTGCCAGAGAGGGTTGCTCCTCTGATACTGGCGGATTGAGGTCCAGTACAGAATTAATGTACGCAATCGAAACACTAATATCTGCGTCACCCTTGGACAGATCAATGGGGGACATAAAGGTAGCGTCCGAGCCCCTAGTAAAGGGATCCTCCTCGTCCTGCGAGTCAGCTCGTGAATCAGAGCCGCGGGACGAGGAAGGAGAGGGGACCCTGCGTCTCCTTTGAGGAGGACGGGGTCTGAGACCAGAAGAAGAATCCTCTGTGGGCCTTGCTGAGCGAGCCGTAGCAGCAGAGGCGCCCTGAGAAGGGGGCTAATGCATGCTCAGCAGAGTCCGGGACAGCTGTCCCATGGAGAGAAGGATTCTACCCAAGCCGGGGGTTCAGCCACCAGAGCCGGAGCAGCCGGAGGGACCACTGGGGATGAGACTCCAGGCTGAGGCACCACCATGTTAGAGCAGGAATCACAATGTGGTTATGAGCTCGGGACAGGCAGTACGAGCCTACATGCAGTACATATTGAGAGCCTTGCAGCCTTACTTCTCGTGTGAGACATACTGCTGAAGTGGGGGCTCTGAGCAGAATTACCCCCAGCAGAGTATATAAGCAGTATATAAGCAGGTCCACAACCAGAGGTTGTGGCTTGCCAGACAGTTTGTCATTGTCTCTGTGCCCTCCAGATCCCACAGCCCGGACCCCCAGAGAGATGCTGCAGTCAGCGCCGATCGCTGTGCAGACATGGCATAAGAACGCTGAAAAAATGGCGCCGGAGCGAGGAGAGGGGGCGGGGCCTACTCTAAGAGCGGGATCGGAGGGCCAAGGAGATATACAGGGGAGGGAAACTTTCCTCAGAGAGGAGTGTCTCTCCCCTGTGCCGAACAGCCGCTGGGCGGAGCCGCACTGTCCCTCTGCATGACTGACATGCAGGGGCAGTGAAATCGAAACTAGGCCTCAGGCGAAGCCGGGGCCTAGATTTAACCATGCGGCCGGCAATCAGGCACCATCGGCGCGGTTCTCGGGTGAAAACCAGAGAACCGGCCGGGAATGTCAGAATACATACACAGCACACTCTCCCCCACATTAAAGTACAAGGGACCCCCTGAAAATAACGTCTCAGATACTTAGCTTGTGAGACGCAGGGCCAGGTCCCTGAGGGATGAGTGCTCCGTCCGGCAGGATCCTGAAAGGGCTGCGGATGGAGACCGGTCTCCTGCCAGGCAGGGAGAACTGTGCTGGCTCCCACTTCAAGCCAGAGCCCGAGGGATGGTGAAGGAGCGCGGCATGTAAGGCTCCAGCCCTGAAATCAACCTTAACAACACCGCCGACACAGTGGGGTGAGAAGGGACATGCCGGGAGTCCAGTGGTTGGACCCGCTTTTCTTCAAACTCTTTCCAAAAATCAAAATCAGATGAGAATGCATGTGTGGATGTGTGCCTCCTGAACACAAAGCATTGAACTGGCTAGATTTGGTCATCCAGGGGGTGTATATGCTAGGAGGGAGGAGCTACACTTTTTAGTGTAGTACTTTGTGTGTATATATATAAATATATATATATATATAAATATATATATATATATATATATATAAATATATATGACAACCACCTCTGGGATTCATACCAGCCATTTACAATGTAGCCAGTCGCCGTTTTACACTCCAGAATCCAAACCTCATCTGGAAATATCAGCACAAAGCACTGTGCCCTATCGGGAGCTTCATGGCCGAGCAGCTGCAGCAGCCGTACATCACCAAGCACAATGCCGAGCCGTACGTCACCAAGCACAATGCCGAGCTGTACGTCACCAAGCACAATGCCGAGCCGTACGTCACCAAGCACAATGCCGAGCCGTACATCACCAAGCACAATGCCGAGCCGTACATCACCAAGCACAATGCCGAGCGGCATAAAGCCGCCACCACTGGACTGTGGAGGAGACGTGTTCAATGCAGTGACGGATTGCACTGCTTCTGATGGACGAGTCTGAGTTTGGTGGTTCCAGAACGTTACCTCCTGAGTGCATTGTGCCCGCTGTACAGTTTGGTGGAGGAGGATAATATGGGCTGTTATCAGGTCTCTGCCTTAGTTCCAGTGAAGGGAAATCTTAATACTTTAGCACCTGACACTGTGGACAATTGCAGCTTCCAGCTTTGTGGTAATAGTTTGTGGAAGACCCTTTTCTGTTCCCCATAACTGAGCCCAGCACACAAGGTCAATACAGACATGGAGGGGGGCGTTTGGTGGAAGACCATGGCTGGCAGCACAGAACCTGATCTCAACTCTATCCGTATCCTCCTTTGGTATGGACTAGAACGGAGATTATAAGCCCCAATATCAGTGACTGACCTCACAAATTGCTCTTCTGGATGAAGGGGAAAAAATTCCAACAGATGCCTCCAAAATCTTGTAGAAACCTTCCCAGGAGTATGGGAGCGGTTATATCTGCACAGGGGTGACTCCATAGTAATGTCTTAGGATGCCAAAAAAGCTCCGGTAGGTGTAATTTGGAGGTCTCACCCACACACACTGCGCGCACACACACTGCAAAGATTGAAGACCGAACATCTCGATAAAGTTTTTGACAAGTTTATTAGGTGGAATTAAACTTTTCATAGTTTCAGGTCTTAACCAGTTGGTCAAAAAGAGTAAATTGTACAAAGTTAGAAATTTCAAAATAAAACAAAAAAAAAGTACCAAAAATATCTTAGAAAATGAAAATAGTGAAACTGTATTTTCGGATGCCCTGATAGGACTCGTCCATAAAGCACTGCAAGGAATCTATAGTGCAGAAATGCTCACCCGTCGGTATTACCAAATCATCTCAAAGTCATTGTAATTCAGAGACAAGTAAATTTCAAGCTCAAAATATTTCTAGGCATCCATTATGGTAATAATCTCATCAGCAGGAGCTCTACACGGAACCGTATATAAGTGCTATGTCATTGAGCAATATCATTACTGTGCAGAATTAATGGCCAAGTGACCCCAAGACCGTCGGCAGCCGAGCACACAAGTACTGATGCACATTCTGTGCATTTATATAGATTTTTGGAAGATTTCTGGGGTCTCGGTGATTTGATTGAGGTGCATAGTTTCTTAATCTCGCAGCCTTTGCCTGTCAGCAGTGACTGCTCGCTAATCCCTGACTCTAGAGGAGGTCTGGACTGGCAGTGGTCAGTCTGCAGTTTAGCTGCTGGTCCTTTGTGGCACAGGAATATTCTCGTGTAGATACTTCATACTTCCTTGCTCAGAGAAGTCAGAGACGACGTGATTCTCTCCCCGGAGTAACCATTTGGTGGTAAGCAGTCCTTCTATACCCACCGGCCCTCGAGCATGGATCCGGGCCGTGCTGATGCCAACTTCCGCTCCTAGGATCAAAAAGGAGTAATATAAGTATGGTTCATAAAAGGGGCTAACCACGTTTAGTTAAAAACAGCCCCCACTTATCCTACCAGATCTGAGCTGCAATACCACATGCAACCTCTGAACAAGTGTGCTTATTTAATGAAACAGGATTTGTCTTTTGCATTGTTAATTTTCTTCCTAAATGCAAAATTAAGAAACTTTCTAAACAGTCCTAATTAAAAATGGTCTACCATTTAATTGCTGCAGAATTAGCACTTAAAAATGTTACAGATTTGGCAGGGCCCGTGTTTCTGACTGCACTCAGTGGAGTTCCCCCTCCTTTCAGTGTTCGATATAGTAGCAGGGAGGGTCAGGGGCTTGTATAAAGAGCAGCAGTGGACAGTGGAGCAAGTATGTCCAAGGGGGCAGAGAAAAAAGAGAATTTTGTTTACTTACCGTAAATTCTTTTTCTTATAGTTCCGACATGGGAGACCCAGACCATGGGTGTATAGCTTCTGCCTCCGGAGGACACACAAAGTACTACACTAAAAGTGTAGCTCTTCCCTCCGAGCATATACACCCCCTGGATGACAGAATCCAACCAGTTTAGTGCAAAAGCTGAAGGAGGACATCCATCCATAAGTAGATATAGAGTAAAACCCGGAATAACCGGAACCTCTGTCTACAACAGCCGGTGAAAACACACGGAACAAGAACTGCCAACAGGCAACAGGGAGGGTGCTGGGTCTCCCATGTCGGAACTATAAGAAAAAGAATTTACGGTAAGTAAACAAAATTCTCTTTTTCTTCATCGTTCCTTATGGGAGACCCAGACCATGGGACGTCTCAAAGCAGTCCATGGGTGGGAATAAACAGAAAGCTGAGAAGTAGGTAAAACCTAACTTCACAAATGGGCGAAAGCCGCCTGAAGGATGCGTCTGCCCAAGCTCGCATCTGCCGAAGCATGAGCATGCACTTGGTAGTGCTTCGAAAAGGTATGCAGACTGGACCAAGTGGCAGCCTGACAGACCTGCTGAACCGTAGCCTGGTGCCTAAAAGCCCAAGAGGCACCGACAGCTCTGGTCGAGTGCGCTTTAATCCCCGGCGGGGGAGGCACCTGAGCACATTGGTAGGCATCGGATATGGCCGACCTAATCCAACGAGCTAGGGTCGGTTTGGAAGCCGAGAGACCCTTGCGCTGACCTGCGGTCAGCACAAAAAGAGAGGTGCACCGCCTAAGAGCAGCGGTGCGTGACACATAGATCCGGAGCGCCCGCACCAAATCTAAAGTATGCAATGCTTTCGCAAAGCGATTCACAGGGGCCGGACAAAGGGAGGGCAATGAAATGTCCTGGTTAAAGTGGAAAGGAGATACCACCTTAGCGAGAAAATCCGGCGTCGGACGGAGAACCACCTTGTCTTGGTGAAAAACCAAAAAGGGTGACTCCGAAGAGAGTGCAGCCAAATCAGAGACTCTCCTGAGAGAAGTTATGGCCACCAGAAAAACCACTTTCTGGGAAAGTCGAAACAAGGGAACTTCCCTAAGAGGCTCAAAGGGGGGTTTCTGTAAGGCCGTGAGGACCAGATTAAGGTCCCAGGGATCCAAGGGCCTCCGATAAGGAGGAATGATGTGAGATGCGCCCTGCATGAAGGTGCGCACCTGAGCCAGCCGGGCGATACGCCGCTGGAACAACACTGAAAGAGCCGAGACCTGTCCCTTGAGGGAATTGAGGGATAGTCCTAGCTGCAGACCGGACACAGAGTACCTCACAGTAGCAGGGCCTTGTCCCTGACGATACCCAGCTCCTGTCCAGCAGATTCCCCAGGGGCTGCGGAGGGAGCACGGTCCCAGTGTCTGGAGACCGATTAGGATCCCACTTCACCCAGAGCCCCTAGGGGATGGGGAAGGAAAACAGCATGTTGGCTCCTGCCTATGTACCCGCAATGGGTACCTCAACCTTAACTGCACCGCCGACCAGAGTGGGGTGAGAAGGGAGCATGCTGGGGGCCCTATATGGGCCCACTTTTCTTCCATCCGAAATAGTCAGCAGCTGCTGCTGACTAAATTGTGGAGCTATGCGTGCATGTGTGCCTCCTTCGCACAAAGCATAAAAACTGAGGAGCCCGTGACTCACGGGGGGGGTGTATAGGCAGAAGGGGAGGGGCTTTACACTTTTAAGTGTAATACTTTGTGTGGCCTCCGGAGGCAGAAGCTATACACCTCAATTGTCTGGGTCTCCCAATGGAGCGACAAAGAAAGACAGGATTGTCGGCAAGGAAAATGGCCAAGGAGCATGGCCGGACGAACGACACCAGGACAGGAAAATTCTCCAAGTCCTGTGGTAAATCCTGGCCGAGGAAGACTTCCGAGCCTGAGTCATAGTGGAGATGACCTCGGAAGGAATGCCTGAAGCCGTCAAGATCCAGGACTCAAGAGCCACGCCGTCAACCTGAGGGCCGCAGAATTCTGGCGGAAAAACGGACCTTGTGAGAGAAGGTCTGGGCGGTCCGGGAGACGCCACGGCACTTCCACGGACAGACGGAGCAGGTCTGGGTACCAAGCTCGTCTGGGCCAGTCTGGAGCAATGATTATGACCCGACGGCCCTCCATTCTGATCTTGCGCAGGACTCTGGGCAAGAGAGCTAGGGGAGGAAACACATAGGCTAGACGGAACTGGGACCAATCCTGAACCAGCGCGTCCGCTGCCAAGGCCTGAGGATCGTGGGAGCAAGCCACGTAAACCGGGACCTTGTTGTTGTGCCGGGATGCCATGAGATCCACTTCCAGAGTGCCCCACTTGCGGCAGATTGACCGAAACACCGCCGGATGCAGGGCCCACTCGCCGCTGTCCACGGTTTGACGGCTGAGATAATCTGCCTCCCAGTTTTCTACGCCTGGGATGTGGACTGCGGATATGGTGGACTTGGAGTCCTCCGTCCACTGAAGGATGCGTTGTACCTCCAACATTGCCAGGCGGCTGCGAGTCCCGCCCTGGTGATTGATGTAGGCAACCGCTGTCACGTTGTCTGACTGGACTCGAATGTTCTTGCCCGCCAACAGGTGGTGAAAGGCTTCGAGAGCTAGGAGCACAGCTCTGATTTCCAGAACATTGATCGAGAGGGCTGATTCGGACGGAGTCCAAGTGCCCTGTGCTCGGTGGTGGAGAAACACTGCTCCCCAGCCGGACAGACTGGCGTCCGTGGTGAGAATTACCCAAGACGGGATCAGAAAAGAGCGTCCCTGGGATAGAGAGAGGGGCCGAAGCCACCACTGAAGAGAGCTCTTGGTCTGTGGCGACAGAGTCACTAGCCTGTGCAAGGAAGAGGTCCGCTTGTCCCAACAGCGGAGAATGTCCAGCTGCAGAGGACGCAGATCGAACTGGGCAAAGGGAACCGCTTCCATTGACGCCACCATCTGACCCAGCACCTGCATGAGGTGCCTGATGGAATGACGGTGGGCCCGCAACAGAGAGCGCACCGCCCAATGAAGGGACTGCTGTTTGACTAAGGGCAGCTTGACAAGTGCCGGCAGAGTCTCGAATTGCATCCCTAGGTACGTGAGTTTCTGGATCGGGGTCAGAGTGGACTTTGGCAGATTGACAAGCCACCCGAATTGGACAAGCGTGGCAAGAGTGAGCGAGACACTCCGCTGACAGTCTGCACTGGATGAAGCCTTGACTAGAAGGTCGTCCAGGTAAGGAATCACTGCCAACCCCTGGAGGTGCAGAACCGCAACCACTGCTGCCATGACCTTGGTGAATACTCGAGGTGCCGTGGCTAGCCCGAAGGGGAGAGCCACGAATTGGAAGTGTTCCTCCCCGATTGCAAAACGGAGCCAACGCTGGTGTGAAACTGCAATTGGCACATGCAAATAGGCATCTTTGATGTCGATGGATGTAAGAAAATCTCCCTGGGTCATTGAGGCAATGACTGATCGCAGAGATTCCATGCGAAAGTGCCGCACCTGAACATGCTTGTTGAGAAGCTTGAGATCCAGGATGGGCCGGAAGGAACCGTCCTTTTTGGGGACTAGGAAGAGGTTTGAGTAGAAACCTCTGAACTGTTCCCGAGCGGGAACCGGTACAATCACTCCGTTGGCCTGCAAGGATGCCACGGCCTGTGAGAAGGCGGCGGCCTTGGAGCAGGGGGGAGTGGACAGAAAAAATCTGTTTGGCGGGCTGGAAGAAAATTCTATCCTGTAGCCGTGGGAGATGATATCCCGCACCCACTGGTCGGAGACGTGTTGAAACCACACGTCGCCAAAGTGGGAGAGCCTGCCACCGACTAAGGACGTTGCTGGCGCGGCCCGATATTCAAGAGGAGGCTGCCTTGGTGGCAGCGGCTCCTCCGTTCTTCTGAGGACGAGGCTTCGTGCGCCAGTTGGGTTTTCGATCCTTAGCTGAGTTAGTGGGCGAGGCTGAGGGCTTAGAGGAGGACCAGTTAGAGGACCGAAAGGACCGAAATCTCGACTGGTTCCTGCCCTGGACAGGTTTCCTGGGTTTAGTTTGTGGCAAGGAAGTACTCTTCCCGCCAGTAGCTTCCTTAATGATTTCATCCAGTTGTTCACCGAACAGCCGGGTCCCAGAAAAAGGGAGCCCAGCTAGAAACTTCTTGGAAGCAGCGTCTGCTTTCCACTCACGAAGCCACAAGATCCTGCGGATCGCGAGGGAATTAGCGGAGGCTACCGCTGTGCGGTGAGACGCCTCCAAAATGGCAGACATAGCATAGGATGAAAAAGCCGAAGCTTGGGAAGTTAAGGCAACCATTTCGGGCATAGAGTCCCTAGTGAGGGAGTGCATCTCCGCCAGAGAAGCAGAGATGGCCTGAAGAGCCCACACTGCTGCAAAGGACAGGGAGAAAGAGGCCCCTGCCGCTTCATATACAGATTTGGCCAGAAGGTCAACCTGGCGGTCAGTGGAGTCCTTAAGAGAGGTGCCATCCGCCACAGACACAACTGTCCGGGCTGAGATTCTAGACACCGGAGGATCTACCTTTGGTGACTGAGCCCACTCCTTGACCACCTCAGGTGGAAAAGGAAAAACGGTCATCAGAGGTACGCTTCGGAAAGCGTTTGTCAGGGCAGGCCCTGGGTTTGGTCACAGTGGCCTAAAAACTGGAGTGGTTAAAAAAACGTACTCCTTGCTCTCTTAGGTGAGGTAAACTGGTGTTTTTCTACCAAAGAAGCTTGTTCGTCTGACACTGGTGGATTGAGGTCCAGTACGGAATTAATGGACGCAATCAAGTCACTAACATCCGCATCACCTTCAGATAGATCAATGGGGTACATAGACGTAGCGTCTGAGCCCACAGTAAAGGCATCCTCCTCGCCTTGCGATTCAGCACGTGAATCAGAGCCGTGGGACGAGGAAGGAGAAGAGTCCCTGCATCTCCGTTTAGGAGGACGGGGTCTGGGATCAGATGAAACATACTCTGTGAGCTCTGCAGAGCGAGTCGGAGCAGCAGAGGCACCCTGAGAAGGGGGCTGATGCATGGTTAGCAGAGTCCGTGACAGCTGTCCCATGGAGTCGGCAAAGGACTGGGAGATAGCTTTAGAAAATGATGCTACCCAAGCCGGGCATCCTCCTCAGCCGGAGGGACCACTGGGGAGACTCCAAGCTGAGGCACCACCACGTTAGAGCAGGCATCACAGTGTGGATATGTGCTCGGTTCGGGCAGTATTGCATATAGCGTAAAGCTTTGCAGCCTTGCTCCTAGTGACAGACATGCTGCTGAGGTGGAGGCTCTGTAGTAAAGAATTCACTCAGAAAGACCCCCAGAGAGTGTATAAAAGTCCACAACCAAAGGTTGTGGCTTACCAGGCCGTTTTTGTGTGCCCTCCGGATTCCCAGCTTGGACCCCCAGACAGCTTGCAGAGCTGCAGCAGCCAGCGCCGATCAGTGTGAAAACGCTGAGAAAATGGCGCTGGAGTGAGGAGGGGGGGCGGGGGTTAATCCAAGAGCGGGAACCGGAGGGCTAAGGAGAACTACAGGGGAGGGAAACATCTCCCCAGAGAGGAGTGTCCTCCCCTCTGCTGAACGGCCGGTGGGCGGCGCCGCACTGTCCCCCTGCATGACTGACATGCAGGGGAAGAGAAACGAAAGTAGGCCGTGGCCGAAGCCGGGGCCTAAATTTATCCATGCGGCCGACGAGCAGGCACCCTCGGCGCGGTTCTCAGGAAAAAAAACAGAGAACCGGCCGGAAATTACAGCAAAGGAACCCCTGTTGCTGCCATGCTCAAATAACACACTCTCCCCACACAAGGAACCCCTGAATAACGTCTCATATACTTAGCTTTTTGAGACGCAGGGCCATATCCCTGAGGGATGAGCGCTCCGTCCAGCAGGGGCCTGAAAGGGCTGCGGATGGAGACCGGTCTCCTGCAGAGCAGTGAGAACCGTGAAGGCTCCCACTTCAAGCCAGAGCCCGAGGGGATGGTGAAGGAGCGCGGCATGGAAGGCTCCTGCCTTGAGATCAACCTTAACAGCACCGCCGACACAGTGGGGTGAGAAGGGACATGCCGGGAGTCCAGGATGGAAGCGCTTTTCTTCCAATTCTTTAATTAAAAGAAGGGAATTTTGTTTACTTACCGTAAATTCCTTTTCTTCTAGCTCCAATTGGGAGACCCAGACAATTGGGTGTATAGCTACTGCCTCCGGAGGCCGCACAAAGTACTACACTTAAAAGTGTAAGGCCCCTCCCCTTCTGGCTATACACCCTCCCGTAGGAGTACGGATTCCTCAGTTTTAGTACCAAAGCAAGAAGGAGGAAAGCCAATAACAGTTTCAAAAAACAAATTCAATCCGATAACAAGATCGGAGAACTTAAGAAACAACATGAACAACATGTGCACCCGAAAAACGAAACCCTAAGAACAATAGGGCGGGTGCTGGGTCTCCCAATTGGAGCTAGAAGAAAAGGAATTTACGGTAAGTAAACAAAATTCCCTTCTTTTTCGCTCCTAATTGGGAGACCCAGACAATTGGGACGTCCAAAAGCAGTCCCTGGGTGGGTAAAAAGATACCTCGTGATCGGGCTGTCAGGCAGCCCTTTCCTACAGGTGGGCCACCGCCGCCTGAAGGACCTGTCTACCTAGGCTGGCATCTGCCGAAGCGTAGGTATGCACTTGATAGTGTTTGGTAAACGTGTGCAGACTCGACCAGGTAGCCGCCTGGCACACCTGCTGAGCCGTAGCCTGATGCCGCAATGCCCAGGACGCACCCACGGCTCTGGTAGAATGGGCCTTCAGTCCAGATGGAATCGGAAGCCCTGAAAGGAAGAAACCACCTTGGGAGAAAACTCTGGAATTGGACGCAGTACTACCTTGTCTTGGTGAAACACCAGGAAGGGAGATTTGCAAGATAACGCCGCTAGCTCGGACACTCTACGAAGAGACGTGACCGTCACAAGAAAAACCACTTTTTGTGAAAGCCGAGAAAGGGAAACCTCTTTCAAAGGCTCGAAAGGCGGCTTCTGGAGAGCAATGAGAACCTTGTTTAGATCCCAGGGTTCCAATGGCCGTCTGTAAGGAGGAACGATATGACAAACTCCTTGGAGAAACGTGCGTACTTTAGAAAGCCGTGCCAAGCGCTTCTGAAAGAATACGGATAGCGCGGAGACTTGACCCTTAAGAGAGCTAAGCGACAAACCTTTTTCCAACCCAGACTGCAGGAAGGAAAGAAAAATTGGCAATGCAAATGGCCAGGGAGAAACTCTCTTAGCCGAGCACCAAGCTAAGAATATCTTCCACGTCCTGTGATAGATCTTAGCTGAGGATGGTTTTCTAGCCTGTCTCATTGTGGCAACTACTTCATGAGATAAACCTGAGGCCGCTAGGATCCAGGACTCAATGGCCACACAGTCAGGTTCAGGGCCGCAGAATTCAGATGGAAAAACGGCCCTTGAGACAGCAAATCTGGACGGTCTGGTAGTGCCCATGGTTGGCCTACCGTGAGATGCCACAGATCCGGGTACCACGACCTTCTTGGCCAGTCTGGAGCGACGAGAATGGCTCGATGGCAGTCGGACCTGATTTTCCGGAGAACTCTGGGCAACAATGCTAGAGGTGGGAACACATAGGGTAGTCGGAATTGCGACCAATCCTGAACCAAGGCGTCTGCCGCCAGCGCTCGGTGATCGTGAGACCGTGCCATGAAAACTGGGACCTTGTTGTTGTGCCGTGACGCCATCAGATCGACGTCCGGCGTCCCCCAGCGGCAACAGATCTGCTGAAACACGTCCGGGTGAAGGGACCATTCCCCTGCGTCCATGCCCTGGCGACTGAGAAAGTCTGCTTCCCAGTTTTCCACGCCTGGGATGTGAACTGCGGATATGGTGGACGCTTTGCTTTCCACCCACGTCAAAATCCGCCGGACTTCTTGAAAGGCTTGGCGACTGCGTGTTCCCCCTTGGTGGTTGATGTACGCCACCGCCGTGGAATTGTCCGACTGAATCCGAATCTGCTTGCCTTCCAGCCATTGTTGGAAGGCTCGCAGAGCAAGATAGACTGCTCTGATTTCCAGAACATTGATCTGCAGGGTGGACTCTTCCTGAGTCCACGTCCCCTGAGCCCTGTGGTGGAGAAACACCGCTCCCCACCCTGATAGGCTCGCATCCGTCGTGACCACTGCCCAGGATGGGGGTAGGAACGACTTTCCCTGTGACAATGAGGTGGGAAGAAGCCACCAACGCAGAGAGTCCTTGGCAGTCTGAGAGAGGGAGACAGTCCTGTCGAGGGACGTCGACTTCCCATCCCATTGGCGTAGAATGTCCCATTGTAGAGGGCGCAGATGAAACTGCGCGAACGGGACCGCCTCCATTGCTGCTACCATCTTTCCTAGGAAATGCATGAGGCGCCTCAGTGAGTGTGACTGGCTCTGAAGGAGAGATTGCACTCCTGTCCGCAGCGAACACTGCTTGTCCAGTGGAAGCTTCACTATCGCTGAGAGAGTATGAAACTCCATGCCAAGATAAGTCAGTGATTGG
>NC_134357.1:39466920-39526920 GCF_048569485.1 Anomaloglossus baeobatrachus | reverse complement strand
CCATGGTTCGTCCCCAAAGGACCAAACAGAGGGTAAGATGGGTCCTGTGCGTCCTCCATCACTGCTGCCATCTACAGCCACCGGCCAAAGCTTCACCCACAGGAGTATATCCCCTGTGCCTGGATGCTGGGGGTGTCAGTGCTATCTGTGGTGGCCAGACCCCATCACAACTGAATCTACACAGATGTAGCCGAGAGGGGGAGATCACAGTGACCAAATCAGCTCTGCTACATCTGTTTTTGGATATTATCTTGAGGCTGGGAACAATTAGGCTATGTTCACACTTTGCTCTATTGGCAGTAAAAAAAAAAGCTGCTTCCAAAAAGGAAATTTTTCTGTCACTTCCCCTACAGTTCACCCCAATATCCAAACAAGGAGCCTCATGGTTATCCCTTAAGGTCTCATGTGGGTCACACTGGTACAGGGTATGATTTAACCCTCCAGTGTGACCACGAGACGGCACGCTCCAAAAGCATATGATCAAACAAGAGCACAAGGAGTTATAGTGCAAATATAGAAAATGTATTTAATTCTCAATAAATTACAGGAAAATAGATAAGGACGTATCAAGCACAAGATTAGGGAAATAAATACCTGGGTCCCGTGGACCACAATTGTAAACACTGGTAAAAAGTCAATGTAGTAGGGCTTTGCTAAGAGCCCACAAGGGGTCACAATGATTTTACAGATCAGGTGAGGCGCAGAAAAAAATCCTTAAAATTTAGCAAACCCTATTAGAAGTAAAGGTGGGCTATATATAATATAATGTAGATTCAGAGATCGTTACAATAGCCCATATCAAAAAGTGGGTTGTGGATTTAAATGTGGCGCTTACCTAATCACAGAGGTGGTGCAGGGGAACCAGACCAGACCAGAGGGGAACCTCCAATAGCAGAAAAAAAAATGCAGCTGGTTTTTTGGTTGTTTTTGCACTTTCTCGTTGCTTTCAATGGTGAAAAAAGCGTTGAAAACGCTGAAAGAATTGTCACGCTGCTTCCTTCAAAAACGCAGCAGTTTTCCATTAGTCAGGAATAAAAAGCAAATGTGCGCAAGAGATTTCTGGAATCTTATAGCTTTTGCTGGGGCTGGAAAAAGCAGGATTTGTATAAAATGCAGGAA
The DNA here is from genome assembly GCF_048569485.1 of Anomaloglossus baeobatrachus. Classification (NCBI taxonomy): domain Eukaryota; kingdom Metazoa; phylum Chordata; class Amphibia; order Anura; family Aromobatidae; genus Anomaloglossus; species Anomaloglossus baeobatrachus. Next base: position 39,525,801 of record NC_134357.1, on the reverse strand, counting down.
AAACAGTGTGAACAATGCCGATACGCTCCCATGATGAGTGTTACTCGCACTATTGATGCTATTTTCAGTGCGTCCAAATTGCAGCATCTTTACAGTTAGGGCGGCACGGTGGCTCAGTGGTTAGCAATGCAGTCTTGTGGGGGCTCAGTGGTTAGCACTGCAGCCTTGCAGCGCTGGGGTCCTGGGTTCGAATCCCACCAAGGACACCATCTGCAAGGAGTTTATATGTTCTCCCCGTGTTTGCGTGGGTTTCCTCCCACACTCCAAAGACATACAGATAGGGAATTTAGATTGTGAGCCCCAATGGGAACAGTGTTCCTGATGTATGTAAAAGCGCTGCGGAATATGTTAGCGCTATATAAAAATAAAGATTTGATTTTCTTCATCGTTCCTTATGGGAGACCCAAACCATGGGTGTATAGCTTCTGCCTCCGGAGGACACACAAAGTACTACACTCAAACGTGTAGCTCCTCCCTCCGGGCTATATACACCCCCTGGATGACAATCTAACCAGTTCAATGCTTTGTGTTTCAGGAGGTCACACACACATGCATTCTCTGATTTTTTTTTTTTTTTTTTTTTTTTTTTTCATTTTTTGATTTTAAAGATTTGGAAGAAAAGCGGGTCCAGTCTGGACTCCCGGCATGTCCCTTCTCACCCCACTGTGTCGGCGGTGCTGTTAAGGTTGACTTTACAAGGCTGGAGCCTTCACATGCCGCGCTCCTTCACATCCTCTGAGAGGCTCTGGCTTGAAGTGGGAGCCGTCTCGGTCCTCTCTGCTTGCAGAAGACCGGTCTCCATCCGCAGCCCTGTCTGGTCCCTGCTGGAAGGAGCGTTTAACCCCCCTCAGGGACTGGCCCTGCGTCTCAAAAGCTAAGTATTGAGACGTTTTTCAGGGGTCCCGGGTACTTTTATTAGGGGGAAAGTATGTTTTTTATGTTTACTGTAAATTCCGGCCGGTTCTGGGGGTTTCCCCTGAGAACCGCGCCGACGGTGCCTGCTCGTCGGCCGCATGCTAAAATCTAGGCCCCGGCTTCTGTTTGGGCCTAGTTTCGGTTTCATCTTCCTCTGCATGTCATTCATGCAGGGGAATAGACTGGCGCCGCCCACCGGCCATCCAGCAGAGGGGAGGACACTCCTCTCTGAGGAGATGTTTCCCTCCCCTGCATCTCTCCTTAGCCCTCCGGTTTCCCGCTCCTGGGCTAATCTCCGCCCCCCTCCTCCTCCCAGCGCCATTTTCTCAGCGTTTATCACACTGATCGGCGCTGGCTGCTGAATCTGCTGCTTTCCTGGAAGGCTGACGCTGTACTGGGGGTCCGAGCTGTGGAATCCGGAGGGCACACAGAGAGCGGGCTGGTAAGCCACAACCTCTGGTTGTGGGCTTTATTATACACTCTCAGGACATTCTATACGAGTGTATTCTTACTGCAGAGCTTCCACCTCAGCAGCATGTCTGTCACCCGGAGCAAGGCTGCAAACATGTACGCTATATGCACTGCATGTAAGCGCATTCTGCCAGAGCCAAGCACATACCCACATGGTGGTGCCTCAGCCTGGAGCCTCCTCAGGGGTCCCTCCGGCTGCTCCGGCCCCGGTGGCTGAACCCCCGGCTTGGGTAGCATCCTTTTCCCAAGCTATTTCCCTCAGACGCTACCTCTATGTACCCCATTGACAAGTCCACTCTGACCCCGACCCAGGTGCTTCTTTACCTAGGGATGCAATTCGAGTCTCTGCCGGCACTTGTCAAGTTGCCCTTAGTCAAACAGCAGTCCCTTCGTCTGGCGGTGCGCTCTCTGCTGAGGCACCGCCGTCATTGCATCAGACACCTCATGCAGGTGCTAGGTCAGATGGTGGCATCAATGGAAGCGGTTCCCTTTGCCCAGTTCCATCTGCGTCCCCTGCAGCTGGACATTCTCCGCTGTTGGGACAAGCAAATCTCTTCCTTGCACAGGATGGTGGTTCTGTCGTCACAGACCAGGAGCTCCCTTCAGTGGTGGCTTCGGCCCCTCTCTCTGTCTCAGGGACGCTCCTTCCTGACTCCGTCCTGGGTGATCCTCACCATGGATGCCAGCCTCTCCGGTTGGGGAGCAGTATTTCTCCATCACCGAGCACAGGGCACTTGGACTCCGTCCGAATCAGCCCTCTCGATCAATGTGCTGGAGATCAGAGCTGTGTTTCTAGCTCTCCTAGCCTTTCACCACCTGTTGGCGGGCAAGCACATTCGAGTCCAGTCGGACAACGCGACAGCGGTTGCCTACATCAATCACCAGGGCGGGACTCACAGCCGTCTGGCGATGTTGGAGGTTCAACGAATCCTCCAGTGGACGGAGGACTCCAAGTCCACCATATCTGCAGTCCACATCCCAGGCGTGGAAAACTGGGAGGCCGATTATCTCAGCCGTCAAACCGTGGACAGCGGCGAGTGGGCCCTGCATCCGTCAGTGTTCAGATCAATCTGCCGCAAGTTGGGCACTCCGCAAGTGGATCTAATGGCATCCCGGCACAACAACAAGGTTCCGGTTTACATGGCTCGCTCCCACGATCCTCAGGCCTTCGCAGCGGACGCACTGGTTCAAGATTGGTCTCAGTTCCGTCTGGCCTATGTGTTTCCCCCTCTAGCTCTCTTGCCCAGGGTTCTGCGCAAGATCGGAATGGAGGGCCGTCGAGTTATAATCATTGCTCCAGACTGGCCCAGGCGAGCTTGGTACCCAGACCTGCTCCGTCTGTCCGTAGGGGTGCCGTGGCACCTCCCGGACCGCCCAGACCTTCTCTCTCAAGGTCCGTTCTTCCGCCAGAATTCTGCGGCTCTCAGATTGACGGCGTGGCTCTTGAGTCCTGGATCCTGACGGCTTCAGGCATTCCCTCTGAGGTCATCTCCACTATGACTCAGGCTCGGAAGTCTTCTTCGGCCAAGATTTACCACAGGACTTGGAGGATTTTCCTGTCCTGGTGTCGCTCTTCCGGCCATGCCCCTTGGCCTTTTTCCTTGCCGACCATCCTGTCTTTTCTACAGTCCGGTCTACAGCTAGGACTGTCCCTCAATTCCCTCAAGGGACAGGTGTCGGCTCTGTCGGTATTGTTCCAGCGGCGTATCGCCCGACTGGCTCAGGTGCGCACCTTCATGCAGGGCGCTTCTCACATCATTCCTCCTTACCGGCTGCCCTTGGATCCCTGGGACCTTAATCTGGTCCTCACGGCCTTACAGAAACCCCCCTTTGAGCCTCTCAGGGAGGTTCCCTTGTTTAGACTTTCACAGAAAGTTGTTTTTCTAGTAGCCATAACTTCTCTCAGGAGAGTTTCTGATTTGGCTGCGCTCTCTTCGGAATCCCCCTTTTTGGTGTTTCACCAAGACAAGGTGGTTCTTCGTCCGACACCGGACTTTCTCCCTAAGGTGGTGTCTCCTTTCCACCTTAACCAGGACATTTCATTGCCTTCTCTTTGTCCGGCTCCTGTGCATCGCTTTGAGAAGGCGTTGCATTCCTTAGATTTGTACATATAATTGGCAATTGATTCACCCACATAATTACTGTTGATTCATCTTATCCTAGGCAAATCCCTATAATAGTGAAAAAGTGGGTGACACTGGACAATCCAAGGACAGTCGTACTAAATACGTACAAAAAGGAGAGGAGAGAAAAACGACCAAAGTCCTATTAATTGCAAACACATATTTATTCATTGATAAGAAACTGGAGATAGACACCACAGTGTACAATTAAAAACAATGAAAAGAGGAGGATAATGGTTGATCATGCATATAACAACCATATAGCATTTATCGTAATTGGCAAATAGTAATTATAACTTCATGATTCACCCTCGGTCTTATAAAGACAATATATAATATATCAATGTATCAATACACAAAGATCTTGAGAGAGGTGGTCCAATCATAATTGTATCACATATTGACGAAATTGCAATGCACACACCTGGTGAGATAGAAAAAATTATAACTAAACTGGATTACAACTATTGTCATTGTATTGGAACTACACAGGGATTGCAGAGACACAATGCAATCACCTGACAAGATATATATATATGGATATAGTCAAAGGCTACTCTAATTGCAGCCAAAAAAGATACGTTAGAACTGCATATAGCATATTCCTTACTATAGTGAAAACATCAATAGTGTCCATAAACCAGTATTTAGATATAACCCATGTCTCTCAACATGGGTCATATATAATAAACTAATCACCAGGCATCAGCGTTAGCACTTCATCTAATATTCCCAGGTCAGAGTCATATAGCCAAATATCCACTAATGGGACTATACTGCAATCAACTGGCAGAATTATAGGTTGAACCACCAGGTGTCAGTGGTGACACAACATTCCCAAATCTCTAGGGATGACGTGTACAATATAATGAATGCCTAATGGGGCTATACTGCAATCAACTGGCAGGATTAATATAGAGGTGATCACAACCTGCAAAAAAGTATTGGTTGGTATACTGCAAGGGGATCACATATAATTCATGTATTGCTGGGAAATCGAAACCAACCAACGAATAAATATGTAGTATAATATAATGCAATCACCCAGCAACACATATATTAATTAATATACCAGTCCAAAATCAGCATAGACATCAGTCCACATGGGTATATACTAGGTTGAACCACTAGGTGTCAGTGGTGACACAACATTCCCAAGTCTCAAGGGGTGACGTTGTACAATATAATGAATGCAAATTACCTGTGCCAAGTTATGATCAAACACATCCAAGGACGCCCTACGCGCGTTTCGGCAACACCTTCGTCCAGGGGCAATAACAGGATGGTAGCTGCAGCCTTTTATATTCATATCCATATATCAGGAAGCGGGCAACTCCCATAGCGACGCATGCGCTGCCACGGCGTCCCCCGACGCCCGCCGGCCGCCGCGTCATGTCGGGGCGGCACCCGATAGATCACATGATCGGGATGACGTCCGTCCATAAAGATACGGCGGCCGGAGGGGGCCAGGGAAGCCGCCGCACGCATGCGTACCGGGCGCCCGCACGCCGATAATAGATACAAGAACTGCGATAGGCATTATAGCTATGCAGGTATAATAGGTCACTGCTGCAGCATTATTTCAAATATATATATAGGCAAAAACAGTCAACCAAATAACCAAATAAATATTGCATCTAGATGCATCTGTTTTGATCAAAAATTCGCAACTAAACAATATATCACCCATTAACAATTTTAATATGCCAACATATATGGGGATCAATACAGAGCATCATTTTTCATCTTAATCAGGTGATATATAGCAATATAAATAACTTCAGATATTAAATTCCACAGATAGGTATTATCCAAAAGATGACTGTGAAGCAGATTCATTAAATCCAAATCGATCCAGAATACTCCTCACAGTAGTGAAAATAGTCCAAGAAGATGACCACCCTAAAAAAATAAATATAAAAACAATTAAAACTACAAAAAACACATAGTTACCGATGAGTTGACTCAAATATGTGTGTGAACATCCACACATATATCAACAAAATTCTATCACAATGGCTGAATGCGTGCATACATCATAGATGCATACACGCATATATGCCAACATTAAATCATACAATTATAAAAATGGGGCAAAACTAAGGTTCTCATTGAGACCAGAGGGACATACCGTGGACAACATCCATATCCACCTGGTCTCAAGTTGGGCCAATCGTTTACCCAAATTCCCACCTCTGATGCCCATCTCTACTGAGTCGATGCCTCGGACCATCAATAGAGCGCCATTAGCCTGGTGATGTTGTAAAAAATGTCTGGGGATGGTTTTTAATGTAGATACATCACTCACGTCGGGTGCCGCCAAAATACCCAGTACGTGTTCTCTGACACGGACTTTTAACTGTCTTGTTGTTAACCCAATATAAATTTTTGGGCAGGGACAGGTGGCGTAATAAATCACGCCACGAGTGTTGCAGTTGATTGTTTTAGTGATGTTAAAAGTTCTTATCCCACTCGAATCCGTGAAAGATTGACATTTTACAATATTGGGACAGGCAACACAACCTCCGCAGGGGGCACACCCCTTTCCAGTCAACTTCCTGTCCATATCCCATAAAGTCCTCTGTTGACCAACATCATAGTGACTATGCACTAGATGGTCTCGCAAATTTTTAGACCTCCGAAATGTAATTGACGGTCTAATGGGAATAATTTTTGCCAGAACAGGATCAGCCTGTAATACAGGCCATGCCCGCTCCAAACACTTCCGCATAGATTCTGATTCAGAATGAAAGTTTGTAATCGGATTTTTTCGCCAGATCGTTCTTTCTTTTGAGAGTATAGCAAGGCATGTCGAGTAGAATATTTCGCTCTATGATATGCACGTTTCAGTATTCTCTTGCTATACCCACGTTCTCTAAATCGGGCGATAAGATCTGTTGCCTGTCTTTCAAAGTCGGCGTCTGTAGAACATACCCGCCGTAATCTTAGAAATTGTCCGGTTGGAATTGCGTTCACCATAAACTTAGGGTGGGAGGAGGATGCATGAAGTAATGTATTTGCAGCAGAAGGTTTTCTATAAAGATCCGTCTGTATAACGTCATGTTCATCCCTCTTTTCCTTAGATTTGGTGCGGGCGCTCCGAATCTATGTGTCACGCACCGCCGTTTTTAGGCGGTGCACCTCACTTTTTGTGCTAACCACTGGTCAGCGCAAGGGTCTCGCTGCTTCTAAACCGACCCTAGCTCGTTGGATCAGGTCGGCTATCACCGATGCCTACCAGTGTTCTCAGGTGCCTCCTCCGCCGGGGATTAAGGTGCACTCGACCAGAGCTGTCGGTGCCTCCTGGGCTTTCAGGCACCAGGCTACGGCTCAGCAGGTTTGTCAGGCTGCCACGTGGTCCAGTCTGCACACTTTTTCGAAGCACTACCAAGTGCATGCTCATGCTTCGGCAGATGCGAGCTTGGGCAGATGCATTCTTCAGGCGGCTGTCGCCCATTTGTGAAGTTAGGTTTTGCCTACTTCTCAGTTTGGTTTATTTCCCACCCATGGACTGCTTTGGAACGTCACATGGTTTGGGTCTCCCATAAGGAACGATGAAGAAAAAGAGAATTTTGTTTACTTACCGTAAATTCTTTTTCTTATAGTTCCGACATGGGAGACCCAGCACCCTCCCTGTTGCCTGTTGGCAGTTCTTGTTCCGTGTGTTTCACCGGCTGTTGTTAGTAGACAGAGTTCCGGTCTTTCCGAGTTTTACTCTATCTCTACTTATGGGTGGATGTCCTCCTTCAGCTTTTGCACTGAACTGGTTAGATTGTCATCCAGGGGGTGTATATAGCCCGGAGGGAGGAGCTACACGTTTGAGTGTAGTACTTTGTGTGTCCTCCGGAGGCAGAAGCTATACACCCATGGTTTGGGTCTCCCATGTCGGAACTATAAGAAAAAGAATTTACGGTAAGTAACAAAATTCTCTTTTTTTTTTTTTTTTTACTTCCAGCGCAGTGGATGAATTTATGGAAATCTCCTGCGCGCTCTGCTTCTTTTTTACACTGCGTAAATTGACCTGCGGAGTGTTTTTTCCAAGCCACAGCATGTGCGTGTCTCTTGCAGGAACATTAAGTGTTCTGTACGAATTTTCCCCATAGACTTGCATTAGATATAGAAAATCCGCAGGTAAGAAGCACATATTTTTGGTGCGTTTACAAGGCAGAAATGCATGAAATCCACACTTAATAATATCAATGCCAAACAGTGTTAAAAAAAAAAACCAAAAAAACCCAAACCCGCTTTAGTTAAAGGGTTACACACTAGGTACAAAAAAAGTGATAAAAACATTGTGTAAAAAAAAAAAAAAATGCCATTAAACTCCAGTGAAGATATGGTGCAGAAATTTTCCAGTAGCAAAAACTCAACTGATCCTGATTGTGAAAGCACAGCCTTATATAGCTGGAATAGAAATATGTTAAAGGGAATCTGTCACTAGGATTTTGCAATACAAGCTGAGGACAGCATGCTGCAAGGGTTAAAAAAAAGTAAAGACATCTGTGTTTTTTTTTCTTGTGTCTGAGCTATTGTTTAGCTATACTATAGGGTTTATTGCTCTGTCCATAAGCCCCCTGCTGTGATTGACACCTTAAGGCGCAGTCACACTAAACAACTTACCAGCGATCCCAACAATGATGCAACCTGATAGGGATCGCTGGTAAGTTGCTAGGAGGTCGCTGGTGAGAAGTCGCTACACGTGGAAGATGCTGCGCTTGGTAACTAAGGTAAATATCGTCTAACCAACCCGATATTTACCTTAGTTACCAGCGCACACCGCTTAGTGCTGGCTCCCTGCACACCTAGCCACAGTACACATCGGGTTAATTACCTGATGTGTACTCTGCTTCGTGTGCAGGGAGCCGGCTTCTGCGGACTCTGGTAACCATGGTAAACATCAGGTAACCAAGAAGCCCTTCCCTTGGTTACCAGATATTTACCTTCGTTACCAGCGTCCGCTCTCACACTGCCAGTGCCGGCTCCTGTTCCCTGCACACATAGCCACAGTACACATCGGGTTAATGGCCCAGGACATTCAGCAACAACCAACGACTTCACAGCAGGGGCCAGGTTGTTGCTGGATGTCACACACAGCAACATCGCTAGCAAGTTGTGCCTCAGCAGCGATGTTGCTAGCGATGTTGCTTAGTGTGACGGTACCTTTACAATGCACAATCTCTATAGAGAACTTGGTATGGGGGGAGAGCTCAACCAGCTCTGCTACACTCCATTCTGAGATAGTCATATGCTGTGTGCGCACGTGTGCATTTTTCATGCGTTTACGCAGCGTTTTAAACTGCAGTGTAAACGCATGCCTTCTGCGTCCCCAGCAAAGTCTATGAGAATGTTACAAAATGAATACGCACGTTGCGTTTTGCATGCTGAAATTGTCTCCCAAAACACTGCGTTCTAAAAAGCAACATGTCACTACTTTTGTGCGCTCCGGATGCTTTTCCCCCTCTGCCTATGGCTGTCTATGGGAGAGCAGGCATCCAGAACGCATGAATTCTGCATTCATTCTGCATTTAACAATGCGTCCAGAACACAGCGTTTCGGCTGTGTTCTGAAACGCACGAACGCTGCGGTAGATTTGTCACGGCAGAACGCAATGTGCGCACATAGCCTTAATGCTACACACCGTAATCTAGTTAAACATGGTTAGCTTCAGAATCTCTTTTCCTACATCATGCTGCTCCTTAGATGAAGTAGCAAAAACCTGCTGACAGATTCCGTTAGATAGCACATTGGAAAAAAAAATAGGGCGGCCAGGTCTGTCCGTGAGCGCGCGGGCGGCGTCAGCCGGGTCTGTCCGGGAGCGTGTGGCCGGGTCTGTCCGGGAGCGCGCGGGCGGCGTCGGCCGCGTCTGTCCGGGAGCGCGCGGGCGGCGTCGGCCGCGTCTGTCCGGGAGCGCGCGGGCGGCGTCGGCCGCGTCTGTCCGGGAGCGCGCGGGCGGCGTCGGCCGCGTCTGTCCGGGAGCGCGTCTGTCTGGGAGCGCGCGGGCACCGGATGTTTCCCTGTACCTTAATGATGTCATTTATGGTGTCGCCAGATTAAACTTAATTTCTCCCGTATTTCATTTTTCCCAGGGTGATCATCACCATGTTGGTCACTACAGCCGTGTGCTGCTATCTGTTGTAAGTATCCTCATGTTATTGTCTTATGAGCAGTTGCTGTTATGCGCTATTTACGTCTTGTGGCTGATACTGTAAGAGCGTTGCGGTTTTCAGATTGACCGCATTCCAATGCTCTTTGATTGTCAATGGACGCTTAGCTAAATGGCAGCGACCATTTCTGATCACGTTTATTTGCACTACAGTCTATTGGAAAACCCAAACTAATAAGAAACCATTAATTCGGTATCAAGGATCTCTTCATCGTTCCAAAAATGAAACCGCCATCTAAAAAACCCATGTGAATTCCTAATGCGTAATGGACCTTTTTATGTTACCCCTTTAAAACTACACAAGTTGTACATGGAAGTGACAATCCGCGTATGATCAGAGTATTGGCTGAGAGATTAGAAGACCGGAGCCGCGATCACATGATAAAGGATGTCACCGATCAGCAAAGTATCAATATAAGGTGTTGGTTCTATGTCGGACTCAGGTGACTTTCATGTGATCGATTATATGGTTTTAATGGGGCTGGGTTCTGCCCTGAGTAAGGACACTGGTCCCAAATGTATCGAACATTTCCCTGGCTTCTTGTAGATGGACAAATGATCACTGGGGTTTCCTATTGATCTTGACAATGGGGCTCTGAAGTTCCCTATTACCTTGTGCACCGCCGGTCAATTCATATTCCGTGGTGCTGATGGGGATAGAGTACGGTTCTGCGGGTCCTAGTTGGTGGTACAGCAGCTTTAGTAAGCACGCTCGACTATATACCAGACTACTCTGCAGTACCGTCTAATGCTTGAGCCAATGGGGTGGGTACATGACAGTGGCGCACACCGTTATATAATGTATATCATTGAGCACGTGGCAAATATTGGATCTGTATGAAAGACTGCAATCCATAAGGAGTCCCTGACTATGTCCTTCCTCTGCAGTTGGCTGGTGACCATCTTATCCCAAGTCAATCCGCTCTTTGGACCTCAGTTGAAGAATGACACAATTTGGTATGTGCGCTTCCTATGGGAATGAAGAGGCTGGAGTTCGGGCTTGTATGGTAATATATAAGGCTTTTGTAGTTTTTCATGTTTTTTTTTCTTTAGCCAAAATTAGAGCTGGACTTGGACGCACCGTGACTGTGTGTACAGTCATGGCCAAAAGTTTTGAGAATGCTACAAATATTAATTTTTACAAAGTCTACTGCTTAAGTTTTTCTAATGGCAATTTGCATATACTCCAGAATGTCATAAAGAGTGATCAGCTTAACAGCAATTACTTGCAAAGTCAATATTGGCTAAGAAAATGAACTTTAACCCCCAAAACACATTTCAACATCATTGCATTCCTGCCTTAAAAGGAGCAGCGAACATTGTTTTAGTGATTGATCCATTAACACAGGTGTGGGTGTTGATGAGGACAGGGCTGGCGATCAGTCATGATTAAGTAAGAATGACACCACTGGACACTTTAAAAGGAGGCTGGTGTTTGGTATCATTGTTTCTCTTCAGTTAACCATGGTTATCTCTAAAGAAACACGTGCAGCCATCATTGCTCTGCACAAAAATGGCCTAACAGGGAAGAGTATCGCAGCTACAAAGATTGCACCTCAGTCAACAATCTATCGCATCATCAAGAACTTCAAGGAGAGAGCTTCCATTGTTGCCAAAAAGTCTCCTGGGCGCCCAAGAAGGACCAGCAAAAGCCAGGACCGTATCTTAAAACTGTTTCATCTGCGGGATGGGACTACCAGCAGTGCCGAGCTAGCTCAGCAATGGCAGCAGGCTGGTGTGAGTGCTTCTGCACGCACTGTGAGGCGGAGACTGCTTGAGCAAGGCCTGGTTTCAAGGAGGGCAGCAAAGAAGCCACTTCTCTCCAGAAAAAACATCAGGGACCGACTGATATTCTGCAAAAGGTACAGGGAGTGGACTGCTGAGGACTGGGGTAAAGTCATTTTCTCAGATGAATCCCCTTTTCGATTGTTTGGGACATCTGGAAAACAGCTTATTAGGAGAAGAAGAGGTGAGCGCTACCACCAGTCTTGTCTCATGCCAGCTGTTAAGCATCCTGAAACCATTCATGTGTGGGGTTGCTTCTCAGCCAAGGGAATCGCACCACTCACAGTCTTGCCTAAAAACACAGCCATGAATAAAGAATGGTACCAGAATGTCCTCCAAGAGCAACTTCTCCCAACTGTCCAAGAGCAGTTTGGCGCCCAACAATGCCTTTTCCAGCATGATGGAGCACCTTGCCATAAAGCAAAGGTGATCACTAAATGGCTCATGGAACAAACCATAGAGATTTTGGGTCTATGGCCTGGAAACTCCCCAGATCTTAATCCCATTGAGAACTTGTGGGCAATCATCAAGAGACGGGTGGACAAACAAAAACCAACAAATTCTGGCAAAATGCAAGCATTGCTTATGCAAGAATGGACAGCTATCAGTCAGGATTTGCTCCAGAAGATGATTGAGAGCATGCCAGGGAGAATTGCAGAGGTCCTGAAGAAGAGGGGTCAACTCTGCAAATATTGACTTGCTGCATTAACTCTGTCAATATAACCTTTTGGTCTCATAATATGATTGCAATTATATTTATGTATGTGATGTAAGCATCAGACAAACACAATTAAAAACCAGAGGGCAACACATCATCTGAAAATATAATTTTGGTGTCATTCTCAAAACTTTTGGCCATGACTGTAGGAGTCCTTAGATTTAGATTAAAAGTCTAAGGACTTTTACACATGGTCACAGTGCAACTCTGTATGTATGGAAAAGTGTGGCACGCTCCATTGGATGCCCCCTATACCAGAATGTATGACAGCATCGGTTGTTCCAAGGGTCGGGTTCACATCATGTTTGAACTCTAATTAGGCCGGAGTCACACTTGCGAGTGACTCGCATCGGCATCACCTGGCATGGTCACACACTCTCCCAACAAGTGCATCTCAACTGCATAGAAATACATGCAGCTGACCCGTTCGTGTCAGGAAAGTGTGTTGCCATGCCAGGTGATGCCGATGCGAGACTCGTAAGTGGAACTCCGGCCTTACAGACCCAAAAAGCAGGGTTTGGACTGATCACTTGTCCGAGAATCCCAAGACTCGCATCCCTTACAAGGGCAGTCTACATCTGATCCTACAGGTAATGATTATACTTTTTAACACCCACTCCACCATCATAGTGATAACCTAATTGCACAGTTTCATAATACAATTGGTGTGTGGTACATAAGGACCGTGGATAAATCGCACCAACATGCAACACAACAAGAAAAAAAGCCGATCAAACATCCAATGCAATTAAAAGGATATTTATTGAATTACAGGTGCAAGGTCTGGAGACAAGCATACACAGAAGGGGTATACAACCGGTGGTGTCCACCAAAAGAACAGTGATAATAGTGGAGAGTGGCTGGAGACACCCAATCAGACAATAGTTTCAATCACCATAATAATATCTCCTACCATAAAGGCATAGTCACCATGTCACTGTCTGATGGGAATCCACAGAAGCCCTCCACAGTCAAGGCGGCAGATCAAACCATAATGCCAGTGGCACAATATATGCTGCTCACCACGGAACGCCTCACCACACTCACCGGAGCCCCCCACCCGACGGACGTCAGTTTCGGCGGATGCCTGCGTCAGGGGTGGTGGCATTCAAAGGAAATGTATACTCCTTCTGTGTATGCTTGTCTCCATACCTTGCACCTGTAATTCAATAAATATCCCTTTTAATTGCATTGGATGTTTGATCGCCTTTTTGTTTCTTGTTGTATCTGATCCTACAGGGTCTATGGTCCTATTGAGCCCTGTTCACCTTCCAACGTGTTTCCTTTGCCTGGGGAATTGATTCATAGATTCAAAAAGTCCATAGGATGTTTAGATCCATGTTCAGACCCAGGTTGCTTTCACCTGGGTGGTCTAGACATCCTATACACTTTTTGAACCTAAGAACCAATTCCCCAGGCAAAGGAAACATGTTGGAAGGTCAACACGGATCAATAGGACCATAGACCCTGTAGGATCAGATGTGGACTGCTCTTGTAAGGGATGGGAGTCTTGGGATTCTCAGGACCATAGACCCTGTAGGATCAGATGTGGACTGCTCTTGTAAGGGATGGGAGTCTTGGGATTCTCAGGACCATAGACCCTGTAGGATCAGATGTGGAATGCTCTTGTAAGGGATGGGAGTCTTGGGATTCTCAGACAAGTGTTCAGTCCAAATCCTGCTTTGTGTGTCTGTAAATCAGCGTTTAAACATGTGAACCCGACCTTCGGATCCACACGTGCCGTGATATTCTGGTATAGGTGCATCCAGTGGAGCGTGGCACAATAGGGAGAGTGTCCAGCATACGGATGAAGTGTGACACTGCTGCCCTCCTTCATGACTCCGGCACCGGTGAGACTGGTCTACTTGTTATTTATTTAGCATCACCACTGATTATTGAGGCAGAAATTGATGACAATTGTTCTTGAATTTGCTACATTTGATTCCAAAATAGGAGCCTCCCACCATTAATGTAGATCTGAGTGAAGTAAACCCTACGTGCCCACTATCAGGGTTATACGGCGTTCTGGATGCAGCATATTTTCGGCTGTGAATAGGACATCTGCTCTGAAGGTGAGCTTATGCAGCATTAAAAGAAACAGCAAACTGGAGATTTCTATAAATCCCATCCGCTGTCCTGGTACTGCACAATGCAGTGAAAATAGCGCAAAATGCTACTAATCCTGATTGTGGGTCCTAAAGATTTCAGATTTGTCCACATTTTTTGCAAAAATCAGTTTTCTTCTCATCGTTACTAGTAAAGTCAGACCAGTGACTTTAATTTTTTTTTCTAATTTTTCTCATTGTAGGTTCCCAGTCATCGTCTCCCTCTTGCATCTCCCTATTAATTGGACTATTCGAGAGATTTCTCCACATTCCTGTACATTTGTCGACCAAAACGGAAATTCAATCCGTCCCGTGCTGTATGTGACTTTCCCTATGATTTGGGGACATGGACTGGATCATGTGACTGTAGTGTAGTGGTAATCTCATGGATCACTGGTCATTTTATTGTTTTGATAAGTCCTCCATCCTCATTGGCTGTGGCCAGGATTTAGTATTCTGTAGGAGGCTGAAGTCCTGCTCCCTTGTAATTTATTATATGTATATTTGCAGATTGTGCAATAAATAACATGAAGGAATCCCCGTGTTTTTCTAGTTACTATGCTAATGCTATGTTACTAATATGGAGAAGTCATATGCAACCACAGGAGACGTGTAAATCCAGGGATGACTTTATTCAGATACTTGGATCAGTGAGAACACAGATTTCACATTAAATAATAAAAGGGGCAGTGAAAACATGTTCCTTTTTTGTTTTTAAAAACAGCACCACCCTTGTCCAGAGGTGATTTCTGGTAATGCAGCTCAGCCCCATTCACCTAAAGGATATGGGCACTAGTAAAGATTTAATGGGAACATGTCATCAGACTTGGTGACTTTAGGCTGCGGCCACCACCAGTTGGCTCTGATATATACAGGATGTTATACTGTATAAGAGTCCAGGCCGCTGTGTAGAACATAAAAATCACTTTATAATACTCACCTAAACAGTCAGTGCGGTGCAGACTGGTCGGATGGGTGTCTCCATTCTCCGGTACGGCGGCGCCTCTTTCGGCCATCTTTGTCGTCCTTCTTCTGAAGTCTGGGTACATGACGCGTCCTACGTCATCCACACTAGCCGGCATTGCCGTCCTGCGCAGGTGCACTTTGATCTGCTCTGAGCAGAGCAGATCAAAGTATTATAGTGCGCCTGCGCAGGACGGCAATGCCGGCTAGTGTGGATGACGTAGGACGCGTCATGTACCCAGACTTCAGAAGAAGGACGACAAAGATGGCCGAAAGAGGAGGCGCTGGTACCGGAGAACGGAGACACACATCCGACCAGTCTGCACCGCACTGCCCATTAGGTGAGTATTAGAGTGATATTTCTGTTCTACACAGCGGCCTGGACTCTTATATACAGCATTCTAACATCTATATATATAATTGCCTTAGTCTGTCTGTCTTGCTCCAAAATTGTGTCCTTACGGTGACACAAAGCTGATTGGCCGCTGGGCTCGCCATGGCCCCGCCCCCGCACGGATTGGCTCCTCCCCCCGCGCGGATTGGCCCCTCGCCTCGGATTCCGCCCCCCCCCCCCCGCACGGATTGGCCGCGACTCACACTCAGACTCACACTCAACGCAGCAGACACACAACACCCAACACACAAACACCGCGGCACACACAAATATACGCACATACCGCACAACACACACATTGCACAAAACATACCTCCCCCCAAAACACACCCCACCGCGCAACACACATACACAACGATACAGACACACAGCGCTCCACAAATAACGACACACAATGCGACACACAAACAACACCGCTCTCACCCCCCACTACACCCAGACAACCCCCAGAACATGTACAGCCCCTACACAAACACTTGGTAACTACACACAATTCTATATATATATATACATAGAAGGGAATTTTGTTTACTTACCGTAAATTCCTTTTCTTCTAGCTCCAATTGGGAGACCCAGACAATTGGGTGTATAGCTATGCCTCCGGAGGCCACACAAAGTATTACACTAAAAGTGTAAAGCCCCTCCCCTTCAGCCTATACACCCCCCGTGCTGCCACGGGCTCCTCAGTTTTGGTGCAAAAGCAGGAAGGAGGAAAAAATTATAAACTGGTTTAAAGTAAATTCAATCCGAAGGAATATCGGAGAACTGAAACCATTCAACGTGAACAACATGTGTACACAAAAACAGGGGCAGGGGCGGGTGCTGGGTCTCCCAATTGGAGCTAGAAGAAAAGGAATTTACGGTAAGTAAACAAAATTCCCTTCTTCTTTGGCGCTCCATTGGGAGACCCAGACAATTGGGACGTCCAAAAGCAGTCCCTGGGTGGGTAAATAATACCTCATAATAGAGCCGTAACGGCTCCGTCCTACAGGTGGGCAACCGCCGCCTGAAAGACTTGCCTACCTAGGCTGGCATCTGCCGAAGCATAGGTATGCACCTGATAGTGTTTCGTGAAAGTGTGCAGGCTCGACCAGGTAGCTGCCTGACACACCTGCTGAGCCGTAGCCTGGTGTCGCAAGGCCCAGGACGCTCCCACGGCCCTGGTAGAATGGGCCTTCAGCCCTGAGGGAACCGGAAGCCCCGAGGAACGATAAGCTTCGAGAATTGGTTCCTTGATCCACCGAGCCAGGGTTGATTTGGAAGCTTGTGTCCCTTTACGCTGGCCAGCGACAAGGACAAAGAGTGCATCCGAGCGGCGCAGGGGCGCCGTACGAGAAATGTAGACTGAGTGCTCTCACCAGATCTAACAAGTGCAAATCCTTTTCACACTGGTGAACTGGATGAGGGCAAAAAGAAGGTAAGGAGATATCCTGATTGAGATGAAAGGGGGATACCACCTTAGGGAGGAATTCCGTAACCGGACGCAGAACCACCTTGTCCTGGTGAAACACCAGGAAAGGAGCTTTGCATGACAACGCTGCTAGCTCAGACACTCTCCGAAGTGAAGTGACTGCTACTAGAAAAACCACTTTCTGCGAAAGGCGTGCGAGCGAAATATCCCTCATTGGCTCGAACGGTGGTTTCTGAAGAACCATCAGCACCCTGTTCAGATCCCAGGGTTCTAACGGACGCTTGTAAGGAGGGACGATGTGACAAACCCCTTGCAGGAACGTGCGTACCTGTGGGAGTCTGGCCAGGCGCTTCTGAAAAAACACAGAGAGCGCAGAGACTTGTCCCTTAAGGGAGCCTAGCGACAAACCCTTTTCCAATCCGGATTGAAGAAAGGACAGAAAAGTGGGCAAGGCAAATGGCCAGGGAGAGAAACCCTGAGCAGAGCACCACGACAGGAATATTTTCCACGTCCTGTGGTAGATCTTGGCGGACGTTGGTTTCCTAGCCTGTCTCATAGTGGCAATGACCTCTTGAGATAATCCTGAAGACGCTAAGATCCAGGACTCAATGGCCACACAGTCAGGTTGAGGGCCGCAGAATTCAGATGGAAAAATGGCCCTTGAGACAGCAAGTCTGGTCGGTCTGGCAGTGCCCACGGTTGGCCGACCGTGAGATGCCACAGATCCGGGTACCACGACCTCCTCGGCCAGTCTGGAGCGACTAGGATGGCGCGGCGGCAGTCGGCCCTGATCTTGCGTAACACTCTGGGCAACAGTGCCAGAGGGGGAAACACATAAGGAAGCTGAAACTGCGACCAATCCTGAACTAAGGCGTCTGCTGCCAGAGCTCTGTGATCTTGAGATCGAGCCATGAATGTTGGGACCTTGTTGTTGTGCCGTGACGCCATTAGGTCGACGTCCGGCATCCCCCAGCGGCAACAGATCTCCTGAAACACGTCCGGGTGAAGGGACCATTCCCCTGCGTCCATGCCCTGGTGACTGAGAAAGTCTGCTTCCCAGTTTTCTACGCCCGGGATGTGAACTGCGGAGATGGTGGAGGCCGTGGCTTCCACCCACATCAAAATCCGCCGGACTTCTTGGAAGGCTTGCCGACTGAGTGTTCCACCTTGGTGGTTGATGTAAGCCACCGCTGTGGAGTTGTCCGACTGAATTCGGATCTGCTTGCCTTCCAGCCACTGCTGGAACGCTTTTAGGGCAAGATACACTGCCCTGATCTCCAGAACATTGATCTGAAGTGAGGACTCTTGCTGAGTCCACGTACCCTGAGCCCTGTGGTGGAGAAAAACTGCTCCCCACCCTGACAGACTCGCGTCCGTCGTGACCACCGCCCAGGATGGGGGTAGGAAGGATTTCCCCTTCGATAATGAGGTGGGAAGAAGCCACCACCGAAGGGAAGCTTTGGTTGCCTGAGAGAGGGAGACGTTCCTGTCTAGGGACGTCGGCATCCTGTCCCATTTGCGTAGGATGTCCCATTGAAGAGGACGCAGGTGAAACTGCGCGAAAGGAACTGCCTCCATTGCTGCCACCATCTTCCCCAGGAAGTGCATGAGGCGCCTCAAGGGGTGTGACCGACCTTGAAGGAGAGATTGCACCCCTGTCTGTAGTGAACGCTGTTTGTCCAGCGGAAGCTTCACTATCGCTGGAAGAGTATGAAACTCCATGCCAAGATATGTCAGCGATTGGACCGGTGTCAGATTTGACTTTGGAAAATTGATGATCCACCCGAAACTCTGGAGAATCTCCAGAGTAACGTTGAGGCTGTGTTGGCATGCCTCTTGAGAGGGTGCCTTGACCAGCAGATCGTCTAAGTAAGGTATCACCGAGTGACCCTGAGAGTGGAGGACCGCAACTACTGTAGCCATGACCTTGGTGAAAACCCTTGGGGCTGTCGCCAGGCCGAACGGCAGTGCCGCGAACTGAAGGTGTTCGTCTCCTATGGCGAAGCGCAGGAAGCGCTGATGCTCTGGAGCAATCGGTACGTGGAGATAAGCATCTTTGATATCGATCGATGCTAGGAAATCTCCTTGGGACATTGAGGCGATGACGGAGCGGAGGGATTCCATCCGGAACCGCCTGGTCATTACGTGTTTGTTGAGCAGTTTTAGATCCAAAACAGGACGGAAAGACCCGTCCTTCTTTGGAACCACAAACAGGTTGGAGTAGAAACCGTGACCCTGTTGCTGAAGAGGAACCGGGACCACCACTCCTTCTGCCTTCAGAATGCCCACCGCCTGCAGAAGAGCCTCGGCTCGCTCGGGAGGCGGAGATGTTCTGAAGAATCGAGTCGGAGGACGAGAGCTGAACTCTATCCTGTAACCGTGAGACAAAATGTCTCTCACCCAACGGTCTTTTACTTGTGACAGCCAGGTGTCGCAAAAGCGGGAGAGCCTGCCACCGACCGAGGATGCGGTGTGAGGAGGCCGTAAGTCATGAGGAAGCCGCCTTGGTAGCGGCACCTCCGGCGGTCTTTTTAGGGCGTGATTTGGACCGCCATGCGTCGGAGTTCCTCTGATCCTTCTGGACGAGGAGAATTGGGACCTGCCCGCCCCCCGAAAGGACCAAAACCTCGACTGTCCCCTCCTCTGGGGTGTTTTTGGTTTGGCCTGGGGTAAGGATGTTTCCTTTCCCTTGGATTGTTTGATGATTTCATCCAATCTCTCACCAAACAAGCGGTCGCCAGAAAATGGCAAACCAGTTAAGCACTTTTTGGAAGCCGAATCTGCCTTCCATTCCCGTAGCCACAAGGCCCTGCGTATTGCCACCGAATTGTCGGCTGCAACCGCCGTACGGCTCGCAGAGTCCAGGACAGCATTAATAGCGTAGGACGCAAATGCCGACGTTTGAGAGGTTATGGACGCCACCTGCGGCGCAGACGTGCGTGTGAGTGCGTCAATTTGCGCCTGACTAGCTGAGATAGCTTGGAGTGCCCATATAACAATGGCAGCGGCGGTCAGCGCAGCAGTCCCCATACACTAACACACTCAGCGACGCTGCAGTGTGTAAAGGCACAAACGCAGTCAGCGCCGCGGTCCCCGGTGCACTAGCACACCCAGCAATGCTGGAGTGTTGCTGTGCGCGGTCCCCACGGGGACACAGAGTACCTCAAAGTAGCAGGGCCATGTCCCTGAACGATACTCGGCTCCTATCCAGCAGAGTCCTCAGGAGCTGTGGATGGAGCACGGTCTCATGTGCCTGGAGACCGATAGGATCCCACTTCACCCAGAGCCCTAAGGGGGATGGGGAAGGAAAACAGCATGTGGGCTCCAGCCTCCGTACCCGCAATGGATACCTCAACCTTAACAACACCGCCGACAAGAGTGGGGTGAGAAGGGAGCATGCTGGGGGCCCTAGTATGGGCCCTCTTTTCTTCCATCCGACATAGTCAGCAGCTGCTGCTGACTAAGCTGTGGAGCTATGCGTGGATGTCTGACCTCCTTCGCACAAAGCATAAAAACTGAGGAGCCCGTGGCAGCACGGGGGGTGTATAGGCTGAAGGGGAGGGGCTTTACACTTTTAGTGTAATACTTTGTGTGGCCTCCGGAGGCATAGCTATACACCCAATTGTCTGGGTCTCCCAATGGAGCGCCAAAGAAAATCATACATTAACTACACGATACATAAATTCTAGAATACCCGATGCGTAGAATCGGGCCACCTTCTAGTACTGTATATAAGAGCCCACTGGTGGTGGCCGCAGGTTATAGGCCCCAAATCTGGTGACCAGTTCCCTTTAAGACAACCTGGTTTCTATGATCACTGTACATAGACTGTACAATCAATAGTAGGCTCAACTCACAGCAAAATCTGCAACTCTTATCTCTCTTCTCCCAAACCAGCTTCTTAGCCAATTTTATGAACGTTTTGCTCATAATTTAGCTTAAAAATGGATCAGGAGAAAGATAAGGAGCTAGACCTGAGATTAGCGGGTGGTATATACATTCTGCAGGCTGCTATGTCCAGTGAGAAGCCAAAGACTAACATATTTTGGAAAAATAAAAATGCTCCCAAAAGGTATTTTTATCCTTTAACCCTAGAACGCATACCTGGGGCCTCGCAGGCCTGCTAGGTCACTTGTTTTCTATGGTTGCGCATTCTAGGGTTAAGTGAATGGTGATGACTTGCAGTACCCCACACAACCTGTAGATAAGAGTGGTGCTGTTTGGGGGTTCCCCCCCCCACCCACGAATACAGTCCCTTTAAATATAGCAAGAACAAAAACATTTCACAGTGTGGAAATTACATCCTAGATGTGGAGTGTGACCATCGTGCATGATTCCCCTGATGGTCATTACTTCATTGACTGCTATGGCAGGACTGTGAGTGGGTTATAGAGGAAGGTTCACAAGGACGGAGACCCCATTCTTTACAGGAGTACTTCCTGTCCTGGTTCATATAAAGCTTTTTCACTGTGCAGAACAGGTTTAATTCCTCAGTGTATAATCTCTGTTTGTTGTCAGTGAATGAAACCTTATCTTGGTTTCTATGTTCTTTTGACAGAAGTACCCATTTTTATTTTTTATTTTTTTTACTGTTTACAAATATATGCTATCAAATGACAGCAAGCAGAGATGTTGAGCATCTTTTATAGGAAAGAAGGTGGCAGCAGCAAATGTCTGAGAACTGCCCTATGTCCAAGGCCATAGTTATGGGGATTGTTATCCATCTGTATGCCGGGCCATAGCGGCAGTGTATTAATGACAGAGCCAGTGGTAAAAAAGTGATATCTAAAATCTGTGGCTCTCCAGATGATGGGAAACTAGAACTCCCATAAAAACGTATCACCGCTCCAGAAGAATAAATATGATCGCTGGGGCTGACCAATTTGCACCCCCCATAGATCATGTGTCTGAGGTCCCCTGTGCATAGGATGGTACTGAGCATGTGCGACCAGTCACTGTTTATATGATTGGTGGCTGCACATGCTCACTAACACTTGTATCACACAGAGGATTTTGGGATCTGTGTTTCCAGAATACATAAAAGTTAAATATCCCAGACCCCCAGCGATCATGTACAGGTGGGTAAATGTGGCCTTTGGTAGACTCTCTGAAACAGTTTGCTTTGGATCTGCTGTATGAGGGTGCCGGCCATAATGGTCAATAAGGCCTCAGTTCCACGTGCGTTTTGTACGGAGTAGTGCAATCCAATAAAACATTGGATTGCTCTCACTCTAGTGCAAAACCATGGGGGCAGTGTCCATCTGCGATTGATTTCTCATGCCATAACGGCATGCGGAATGCTGTGTTTGGTAGCGAGTCTCGGCTCACACATCCCCATACAAGTCTATGGGAGCGTGTGACACATCACACTGCACTCATATAATCTGAGTGCAGTGCGATATACGCAGAGACAGGCAGCGCAGGAGATGGGGAGAAAGTGATCCCTCCCTCTTCTCCGCAGCTGTGATGAGATCGCAAGATCGGATCAGTTGCATGACCCTCGGCTGACGCTCGCAGCAGAGGGTCATTAGCATATCGCTTCCGATGCTCTCGCATCAGAAACTATACGCAAGTGGAACTGTACCCTAATGCAGCTAGATGCAAGGGCCTCCTATTACTGGGCCAGCTGGTAAGTCTAAAAACATAGATGCCTGCTGATTTTAATAGTTGCTAGTTACCAGAGCCAGCGGGGGTCTTACCTGAAGGAAAGGGCCTTATCCTCGTCTCCAGTGGAGATGAAATTGTCATTAAAAGCAAAGAGGTGTGGAGCCATTATACTCAGTGCCTGTTCACACTACACTACCTCCAGGGCATGCCTGGACACAGACTCATAGTAGAGGTTGTTATAGAACCATTACCTGCCTATTAATCACTGATGCCACAGCAATGACTTAATGTTCATCCATCAGATGACTGCTGCGGCCGATCACTGGTCTCAGTATGTACAAGTGTCACAGCTCATCTAGAGATTGGCTGCAGTGGTCACGTCCAACAGTCACATAACATCCCTGCTGGATCAGTGGTGCTGGAGCAAAGGGCGAGCTATTATTTTACTCACTTATATAGTGCTATTAATTCCACAACACTTTTCAAACATCATCATCCCTGTCCCCATCGGGGCTCACACTCTATATTTCCTATCAGTAAGTCTTTGGAGTGTGGGAGAAAACTGGAGAACCGGGAGGAAACCCCCCACAAAAACTGTCACGGTAAGTCCGGCTGAGAGAGGTGCAGACAGTGGTTTGAGTTGAAAACAGATTCAGAAAACTCTCCTCCTTTGGAGGAGATATGTTTCCTAAAAACTTTTTCAAGCATGTACAAATTTTTATTTTTTTTTTTTGCAGCCTCTTGATTGGACAATGCCTAGTTTGAGAGTTTCCCATCAGGAGCCACTTCAAAGTAGGGATCTGCACTTTTTCAGGTGTTTTTTAAGACCTGAAACGGAGAGAAAAAACTGAACACAGAGGTTTCAGAAATGAATATGCAGGGACTTTGCAGTGTTTTTTGGAGCAGATCAGCTCCAGAAAACTCCTAGAAAAAACCCTGGCTAAGGTTCTGTGCGCACTAGAAAATGGAATTTTCTTAAAATTCCGGACCCTCTGAGGTAGAGGTAAAAGTAGCAAAATCCGCAAGCGTATTTGCCGCGTTTTGGTCCCTGCAAGTGTTTTTACCATTATCTATGGCAAAAACCTCAGGTACCTGCAGAAAAAAAGTGATATGCTCATTAATTCCGTGGCAAAATCCACAGGTACACAAACGTAGTGTGCGCACAGCATTTTTTTTTTATTCCCACAGGTTTTGCTGGAGAATGACTGCAGAAATGTTAAACATTTTCTGCAGCATTCCTGCGGCAAATCCGCAGCGTGCGCACAGGAACTTATAGGGTATTTTATATCAATTTCAGCTGCTGTTGGATGACTGAGAAGTCCAGACACCCCATATAATGTAGGTAGAACATATCAGCTGCCGGGTTTACGGATCACAGTTGTTTACAATGGAGTGTATAGGCGCTCATGGTATGAGCCAGGAATGTATACAGATTAGCACCGGTGACGTTTGCGGTACAGATCGAGGTATTGCTTCTGCAGCATCCGCCATCACTTATGTCACCGTTCTCTTTAGCTTATAAATACTCAGATTTGGAATGTAAAGATTTCGGACTTCAGCTCTGAAAAATGAGCCCAATATGTGAACGCCCGCCTCATGGCAGAAATAAGAGGCACGCGTTACCTATACACCATAGATATGGAGCCGGGGGGGGGAAATCAGATTCAGTGCACGCTGCAGAATCTACAATATGTGTCTATAGCGGTTTAACGGAAATGGGCTACGACAAGATGGTCACAAATCACCTGACCCAAACATGACAGCCTCAAATTTAGGTTAGGAGACCTGCTGCCTGTCCATACTTGATCTGTGATACTCAGACGGCTGAATTTGAACCGAAAACCCGTATTTAAAATTACAACTCCATAACCCCATGGTGCGGTGCTGGATCGGCACTATCTGGGAAGCGCAGGCTCTGCTATCACGTGGACCCCCTCCTCCAGTAATAATAAGTCCAGGGCGGAGGCCCGCGCCAGCCTCCTGTGGATGCGTCTCAGGCGGAAGATGTAGAGGATGATGGACAGCAGCACCACCAGGATGCAGGCGAAGAACAGGTAGTGGTTGTAGACAAACGAGATCCGGTACCAGCTAACGTGAGCCGGACGAGCGCCGTCCTGCCGGATGTCCCTGCAAGAAGAAAGACACGTGGTCAAGGCGGAAGCGCTGCACCGACAAAATCTGTTACCGCCGCACCTAGGCCGAATTTACATGGCTGTAATGTGAGCAACTCTTAGGATCTTAATAGTTATTGCCATCCTACAAGGATATTGTCAGATTGTTCTTGTAAGCACTTTTGAAATTCACTTCTTCAAATTTGTATTCATTCTTCAGATATCGGCACTTTTCTTTCAAATAGTGTCTCAACCAACAATCCGCTGCACTAAGTATACAGACATAGAAGACTGGAAACTAGACACGCATTACTGTTAAGGAACTAGATGTAAATATTGAGAAGCTTAGCGTATAAAGGCCAGATTTATGCAAGCCCAGCAGCCAGAGTCAAGGTGTATCTCGTATGCTCCATCCCTGTCTAATGATGCCTACAGCCTACAATTTTATGGGAGGGCAGAAACCTGCTAATAGGAAATTAAAAATTGCTTTAAGCTGATGGGAAAGGCATGACCCTATTTATTTCATTGAACCTACATGTTCGTTCCAGTGTTCAATATCTGTATACCTTAGCATCTCAGAGTGCAGCTGTTTACTTGTTAGTTTATTTCATGTTCAGTATGCACCCGTTTACACTTGTCTGTTAAATACCATCAGTTTCCTAATTTTGCATTCTAGGGTCATGCCTCATGACTAAGCACACTTTTCCCATTGGCTTAAGGCAATTTTTAATTTCCACTTAGGTTCCTGCCCGCCCATAAAATAGTAGGCTGTTTAGATATAGGCAACAATAGACAGGGACACCGCATTAAGAGATACGCCCTGACGCTTGCGGCTGGGCTCTAATAAAACGTTTTGGGGGTTTTTTTCCACGCCAAGTGTCTCAATTTTGACATTTATTTCCTTAGCAGTATGTTCAAGCTTCTATAATCTATGTCTGTATACCTTAGAATCTCAGCGTACAGTTGTTTATTTCATGTTCAGTATGTACCTGTTCACACTTGTCTGTTAGGAAGTGCTGTCAGTTTTCTTATTTTGTATTACGGACAGAATGTAGACAGCAAAAAAACAGCCACTGCTACCTCACCCCCTTGCAGGTGTGAAATAATTGTGGACTTTAGATGGAGAAATGCTACAGATTTCAATTTCACAAGTCTCCAAACATGAATCTAGAGCAATGGTTTTCAAGCTCTAGTCCTCTCGGCCCCCATCAGGGCATGTTTTCAGGATTTCCTTACTATTGCACAGGTGATGCCTTGATAGCATTAAAGGGAACCTGTCAGGTGTAATATGCACCAGAACAACGAACAGTCCTGGCTGCATATTGCTAATCCCTGCCTAACTGTCCCTGCATACACCAGCATAGATAAAAAAGAGAATTTTGTTTACTTACCGTAAATTCTTTTTCTTATAGTTCCCTATTGGGAGACCCAGACATTGGCTGTATAGCTTCTGCCTCCGGAGGACACACAAAGTACTACACTCAAAAGTGTAGCTCCTCCCTCTGAGCTTATACACCCCCTGGAGAACCAGATCTAGCTAGTTTAGTGCAAAAGCTGAAGGAGAATAGCCACCCATAAGTAAAAACAGAGCAAGAGCCAGAACAACCGGAGACTCTGTCCACGACAACAGCCGGTGATAAACACGCGGAACAAGAAATTGCCAACAGGCAACAGGGAGGGAGCTGGGTCTCCCAATACGGAACTATAAGAAAAAGAATTTACGGTAAGTAAACAAAATTCTCTTTTTCTTCATCGTTCCTATGGGAGACCCAGACTATGGGACGTCTCAAAGCTGTCCCTGGGTGGGAATAAACAGAAAAAACTAAGAAGTAGGCGGAGCCTAACTTCACAAATGGGTGACAGCCGCCTGAAGGATGCGTCTGCCCAAGCTCGCATCTGCCGAAGCATGAGCATGCACTTGGTAGTGCTTTGAAAAGGTATGCAGGCTAGTCCAAGTGGCAGCCTGACAGACTTGCTGAGCCGTAGCCTGGTGCCTGAAAGCCCAAGAGGCACCGACAGCTCTGGTCGAGTGTGCCTTGATCCCCGGCGGGAGAGGCACCTGAGAACACTGGTAGGCATCCGAAATGGTCGACCTAATCCAACGGGCTAAGGTCGGCTTAGAAGCAGAGAGACCCTTGCGCCGACCTGTGGTTAGCGCAAAAAGAGAGGTGCACCGCCTAAGAGCAGCGGTGCGAGACACATAGATCCGGAGCGCCCGCACCAGATCCAGAGTATGCAACGCTTTTTCAAAGCGATGAACAGGAGCCGGACAAAAGGAAGGTAGGGTAATGTCCTGGTTAAGGTGGAAAAGAGAAACCACTTTAGGGAGAAAGTCCGGAGTCGGACGGAGAACCACCTTGTCTTGATGAAAAACCAAAAAAGGTGACTCCGAAGAGAGCGCAGCTAAATCAGAGACTCTCCTGAGGGAAGGTATGGCCACTAGAAAGACCACCTTCTGTGAAAGACGAAACAAAGAAACCTCCCTAAGAGGCTCAAAGGGGGGTTTCTGCAATACCGTGAGAACAAAATTGAGGTCCCAGGGATCCAAGGGCCGCCAGTAAGGCGGGATGATGTGAGACGCACCTTGCATGAAGGTGCGGACCTGAGCCAGCCGGGCGATACGCCGCTGGAACAGAACTGACAAAGCTGAGACTTATCCCTTGAGAGAGTTGAGGGATAGTCCTAGCTGCAGACCGGACTGTAGAAAAGACAGAAGGGTCGGCAAGGAAAAAGGCCAAGGAGAATGGCCGGAAGAGCGACACCAGGACAGGAAAATCTTCCAAGTCCTGTGATAGATCTTGGCAGAGGAAGACTTACGGGCCCAAGTCATAGTGGAGATGACATCAGGAGGGATACCAGAAGCCGTCAAGATCCAGGACTCAAGAGCCACGCCGTCAATCTGAGAGCCGCAGAATTCTGGCGGAAAAACGGACCTTGTGAGAGAAGGTCTGGACGGTCCGGAAGATGCCACGGCACCTCTACGGACAGATGGAGCAGGTCTGGGTACCAAGCTCGCCTGGGCCAGTCCGGAGCAATGAGGATGACCCGACGGCCCTCCATTCTGATCTTGCGCAGAACTCTGGGCAAGAGAGCTAGAGGGGGAAACACGTAGGACAGACGAAACTGGGACCAGTCTTGAACCAGAGCGTCCGCTGCAAAGGCCTGAGGATCGTGGGAGCGAGCCACGTAAACCGGAACCTTGTTGTTGTGACGGGATGCCATTAGGTCCACTTCCGGAGTGCCCCACTTGCGGCAGATTGACTGAAACACTGCCGGATGCAGGGACCACTCGCCACTGTCCACGGTTTGACGGCTGAGATAATCTGCTTCCCAGTTTTCCACGCCTGGGATGTGGACTGCGGATATGGTGGACTTTGAGTCCTCCGTCCATTGAAGGATGCGTTGAACCTCCAACATTGCCAGGCGGCTGCGTGTCCCACCTTGGTGATTGATGTAGGCAACCGCTGTCGCGTTCTCTGACTGGACTCGGATGTGCTTGCCCGCCAACAGGTGGTGAAAGGCTAGGAGAGCTAGAAGCACAGCTCTGGTTTCTAGCACATTGATCGAAAGGGCTGACTCGGACGGAGTCCAAGTGCCCTGCGCTCGGTGGTGGAGACATACCGCTCCCCAGCCGGATAGACTGGCATCCGTGGTGAGGATCACCCAGGACGGGGCCAGGAAGGAGCGCCCCTGAGACAGAGAGAGGGGCCGAAGCCACCACTGAAGAGAGCTCCTGGTCTGTGGCGACAGAGCCACTAGCCTGTGCAAGGAGGAAGTCCGCTTGTCCCAACAGCGGAGAATGTCCAGCTGCAGAGGACGCAGATGGAACTGGGCAAAGGGAACAGCCTCCATTGACGCCACCATCTGACCCAGCACCTGCATTAGGTGCCTGATGGAATAACGGCGGGGCCTCAGCAGAGAGCGCACCGCTAGTTGGAGGGACTGCTGTTTGACTAAGGGCAGCTTCACAAGTGCCGGCAGAGTCTCGAACTGCATCCCTAGGTACGTGAGCCTCTGGGTCGGAGTCAGAGTGGATTTGGGAAGATTGACAAGCCACCTGAATTGGGCTAGAGTGGCGAGAGTGAGCGAAACACTCCGCTGACAGTCTGCGCTGGATGAAGCCTTGACAAGAAGGTCGTCCAGGTAAGGAATCACTGCCAACCCCTGGAGGTGCAGAACCGCAACCACTGCTGCCATGACCTTGGTGAATACCCGAGGGGCCGTGGCTAACCCGAAGGGGAGAGCCACGAATTGGAAATGTTCCTCTCAGATTGCAAAACGTAGCAAACGCTGGTGTGAAACTGCAATTGGCACATGCAGATAGGCATCTCTGATGTCGATGGACGCCAGGAACTCCCCTTGGGTCATAGAGGCAATGACTGATCGCAGAGACTCCATGCGAAAATGCCGCACCCGGACATGCTTGTTGAGAAGCTTGAGATCCAGGATGGGCCGGAAGGAACCGTCCTTTTTGGGGACTAGGAAGAGATTTGAGTAGAAACCTCTGAACCGTTCCCGGGCGGGAACCGGTACAATTACTCCGTTGGCCTGCAAGAATGCCACGGCCTGAGAGAAGGCGGCGGCCTTGGAGCAGGGGGGAGTTGACAGAAAAAAATCTGTTTGGCGGGCTGGAAGAGAATTCTATCCTGTAGCCGTGGGAGATGATATCCCTTACCCACTGATCGGAGACGTGTTGAAACCACACGTCGCCAAAGTGGGAGAGCCTGCCACCGACTAAGGACGTTGCTGGCGCGGACAGATAGTCAAGAGGAGGCTGCCTTAGCGGCAGCAGCTCCTGCGGTCTTCTGTGGACGCGCCTTTGTGAGCCAGCTGGATTTTTGGTCCTTGGCTGAGTTAGTGGACGAGGCCGAGGGCTTAGAGGACGACCAGTTGGAGGAACGAAAGGAACGAAACCTCGACAGATTCCTACCCTGGACAGGTTTCCTGGTTTTGGTTTGTGGCATGGAAGTACTCTTCCCGCCAGTAGCTTCCTTAATAATTTCATCCAGCTGTTCACCAAACAGCCTGGATCCAGCAAAAGGGAGCCCAGCAAGGTACTTCTTTGAAGAAGCATCTGCCTTCCACTCTCGAAGCCACAAGATCCTGCGGATAGCGAGGGAATTAGCCGAAGCCACCGCAGTGCGGTGAGAAGCCTCCAGCATGGCAGACATGGCATAGGATGAAAAAGCTGAAGCTTGGGAAGTTAAGGTAACCAGTTCGGGCATAGATTCCCTGGTGAGGGAATGCATCTCCTCCAGAGAAGCAGAGATGGCTTTGAGAGCCCACTCTGCTGCAAAAGTTGGGGAGAACGAGGCTCCTGCCGCCTCATATACAGATTTGGCCAGAAGGTCGACCTGGCGGTCATTGGAATCCTTAAGAGAGGTGCCATCAGCCACTGATACAACGGTCCGGGCTGATAGCCTAGACACCGGAGGGTCTACCTTTGGTGAATGAGCCCACTCCTTGACCACCTCAGGTGGAAATGGAAACCAGACATCAGAACCACGCTTCGGGAAGAGTTTGTCAGGACAGGCCCTAGGCTTGGTCACAGCGGCCTGAAAACTGGAGTGGTTAAAGAACACACTCGTTGCCCTCTTAGGCGAGGTAAACTGGTGCTTTTCTGCCAGAGAGGGTTGCTCCTCTGATACTGGCGGATTGAGATCCAGTACAGAATTAATGGACGCAATCAAATCACTAACATCTGAGTCACTCTCGGACAGATCAATGGGGCACATGGAGTTAGCCTCCGAGCCTCCTGTAAAGGCATCCTCCTCGTCCTGCGAGTCAGCTTCTGAAAAAGAGCCACGGGACGAGGAAGGAGAGGGAGCCCTGCGTCTCCTCTTAGGAGGACGGGGTCTGGGACCTGATGATGAATCCTCTGTGAGCTCCGGTCCTGAGAGACCCCTAGCAGCAGAGGCACCCTGTGAAGGGGGCTGATGCATGTTCAGCAAAGTCCTGGACAGCTGTCCCATGGAGTCAGCAAAAGACTGGGAGATAGACCTAGAAAAGGATTCTACCCAAGCCGGGGGTTCAGCCACAGGAGCCGGAGCAGCCGGAGAGACCACTGGGGGGGCAATTCCAGGCTGAGGCATCGTTAGGTTAGAGCAGACATCACAATGTGGATAGGTGCTCGGTTCAGGCAGTATGAGCTTACATGCAGTGCATACTGAATACAGCTTTGGAGCCTTGCTCCTCGTGTGAGACATGCTGCTGGAGTGGGGGCTCCGCCAGAATGACCCCTAGAGAGTATATACAGAAGGTCCACAACCGGAGTTGTGGCTTACCAGACCGCTGGAGCGGTTTTGTGTGCCCTCCAGATCCCAAAGTCCGGACCCCCAAGCACCTCAGCAGGGATGCTGCAGCCAGCGCTGATCGCAGGGAGAACGCTGAGAAAATGGCGCCGGAGTGAAGAGAGGGGGCGGGACTCACTCTGAGAGCGGGATCTGGAGGGCCAAAGAGACTTACAGGGGAGGAGACATGTACTCAGTGAGGAGTGTCTCTCCCCTGTGCAGAACGGCCGCTGGGCGGAGCCGCACTGTCCCTCTGCATGAATGACATGTGAGGGCAGTGAAACCGAAACTAGGCCTCCGGCGAAGCCGGGGCCTAAATTTGAGCAGTGCGGCCGGCGCGCAGGCACCATCGGCGCGGTTCTCAGGCGACAGCCAGAGAACCCGCCGGAAATGTCACAAAAAACACTCAGCACACTCTCCCACAACAATAAAGTACAAGGGACCCCCATATATAAACGTCTCAGGTACTTAGCTTGCTGAGACGCAGGGTTCCAAGTCCCTGGGGGCGAGTGCTCCGGTCCAGCAGGATCCTGAAGGGCTGCGGATGGAGACCGGTCTCCTGCAAAGCATGGAGAACCGTGCTGGCTCCCACTTCAAGCCAGAGCCCAGAGGGATGGTGAAGGAGCACGGCATGTAAGGCTCCAGCCTTGGAATCAACCTTAACAGCACCGCCGACACAGTGGGGTGAGAAGGGACATGCCGGGGGTCCAGTTTGGACCCGCTTTTCTTTAAACTCTTTCCAAAAATAAAAAATCAGATGAGAATGCATGTGTGGATGTATGCCTCCTGAACACAAAGCGATAAACTGGCTAGATCTGGTTCTCCAGGGGGTGTATAAGCTCAGAGGGAGGAGCTACACTTTTAAGTGTAGTACTTTGTGTGTCCTCCGGAGGCAGACGCTATACACCCAATGTCTGGGTCTCCCATAGGAACGATAAAGAAAAGATCTATAGAAAACGTATTTCTAAAGATCCTATATGATATGCTAATGAGCGCGGGGACTAGTCCCCTGGGCGTTAGTTCCCATTTGCATGTTAGCACACCCCTATAGGTGTGCAAACATGCTAATGAATACACAGGGTCACAGGAGTTTGGGTCATGCGCACTACTTCATTTTGAAGCCAGGACGTGTACACCCAGCCTCATAGTGCGCATAACCCAAACTCTGGGGTCATGCGCATTGAGCCAAAATCCCCCGTCGGACGCGATGGCAGCGGAGAGGTGAGTGAGATCATCCTCTGATGCTGTGTATTCATTAGCATGTTAGCATGCCCACAGGGGCGTACTACTATGCTAATGGGGCAACTGACGCCCAGGGGACTAGTCCCCTCGCTCATTAGCATACAGTAAAAGATCTTTCGAAATAATTTTTCTAAAGAACTCTTCATCTATGCTAGTGTATACAGGGACGGTTAGGCAGAGATTAGCAATATACACCCAGAACTGCTCGTGGTGCTGGGTGCATATTGGACATGGCAGGTTCCCTTTAAAAGGTGATAGAATCATTAAGGAAATCCTGAAAACATGATTTGTTGGGGGCCGTGAGGACTGGAGTTTGGAAACCACTGATCTAAATTCAAATCTAAAGGTTTTCCCGCTGCTGAAGATCTTCTCACCGGGCCCAGGGAATTACTGGCATGAACTGTGGAGTTACAACTGACTTAGTGTAGAAAGCGGATGCGCCCTGGTAAACCCTCCCAAGAGGACTAAAGGACAGAGGCTGGGAAGAGCTTGGAGAACACTATTAAGTCATTTGCGCCTCACCCGACGCCTGATACATAACAGATGGCTCCATGTGTCGGGTCACTTACCTGAGTGGTAGAAAGCGAGTTTTGTAAAGAATAGCTCCGAGCGTCCACTGCACCTCCTTGTCATACACCAGCTGGGCAGTCTTCAGGTTTGGGTAACCGGAAGGAAAGTGGAAACCATCGTGAAGGACTTTATGCATCCATGCAGACTTAAAGCACTGATACCTGGAAAGCAGAAATGTGTGATAGTTCACATGTCACTCCAACATGATCACCTGTGTGCGTGGGCAAGAAGTTTTTTTTGTTTTTTTTACCAATTTGCATTTAAAAATCGGCCAATTTTTAATTTTTTTTTTTCTCCTGCAAGAGACTTTTGCTTTGTGAGATGAGTTGCACATTCTGTAGTTGTGATTTTTCTATATATAAACATTAGTATTCAAAGCTATATCAATACAGTATTTTATTAAATAATATACACTGTGTTCCAAATTATTATGCAAAAAAGGGAATTTTGTTTACTTACCGTAAATTCCTTTTCTTCTAGCTCCTATTGGGAGACCCAGACAATTGGGTGTATAGCTTCTGCCTCCGGAGGCCACACAAAGTATTACACTTTTAAAAAAGTGTAACCCCTCCCCTCTGCCTATACACCCTCCCGTGCATCACGGGCTCCTCAGTTTTGGTGCAAAAGCAGGAAGGAGGAAACTTATAAATTGGTCTAAGGTAAATTCAATCCGAAGGATGTTCGGAGAACTGAAAACCATGAACCATAAGAACAATTCAACATGAACAACATGTGTACACAAAAAGAACAACCAGCCCTAAGGGAACAGGGGCGGGTGCTGGGTCTCCCAATAGGAGCTAGAAGAAAAGGAATTTACGGTAAGTAAACAAAATTCCCTTTTTCTTTGTCGCTCCATTGGGAGACCCAGACAATTGGGACGTCCAAGAGCAGTCCCTGGGTGGGTAAAAGAATACCTCAATAAAAGGAGCCGAAAAACGGCCCCCTCTTACAGGTGGGCAACCGCCGCCTGGAGGACTCGCCTACCTAGACTGGCGTCTGCCGAAGCATAGGCATGCACTTGATAGTGTTTCGTGAAAGTGTGCAGACTAGACCACGTAGCTGCCTGACACACCTGCAGAGCCGTCGCCCGGTGCCGCAATGCCCAGGACGCACCTACGGCTCTGGTAGAATGGGCTTTCAGCCCTGAAGGAATCGGAAGCCCAGAAGAACGGTAGGCCTCGAGAATCGGTTCCTTGATCCACCAAGCCAAGGTTAACTTGGAGGCCTGAGAGCCCTTACGCTGGCCAGCGACAAGGACAAAGAGCGCATCTGAACGGCGCAGGGGCGCCGTGCGAGACACGTAGAACCGGCGTGCTCTCACTAGATCCAAAGAGTGCAAATCCTTTTCACACTGGTGAATTGGATTAGGGCAAAAGGAAGGCAAGGAGATATCCTGATTTAGATGAAAAGGGGATACCACCTTAGGGAGAAATTCCGGGACAGGACGCAGAACCACCTTATCCTGGTGGAAAACCAGGAAGGGGGCTTTGCATGACAGCGCTGCAAGCTCAGACACTCTCCGAAGTGATGTGACTGCCACCAGGAAGGCCACCTTCTGAGAAAGACGGGAGAGAGAGACATCTCGCAGCGGCTCAAAAGGCGGCATTTGAAGAGCCGTCAGAACCCTGTTAAGATCCCAAAGTTCCAACGGACGTTTGTAAGGTGGGACCATGTGGCAAACCCCCTGCAGGAACGTGCGGACCTGCGGAAACCTGGCTAGACGCTTTTGAAAAAACACAGAGACTTGGCCCTTGAGAGAGCCGAGGGACAAACCCTTGTCCATTCCAGATTGTAGGAATGAAAGAAATGTGGGTAAAGCAAACGGCCATGGAGGAAAACCGTTATCAGAGCACCAGGATAATAAGATTTGCCAGGACCTGTAATAGATTTTGGCGGACGTTGGCTTCCTGGCTTGTCTCATGGTGGCAATGACATCCTGAGATAACCCTGAAGACGCTAGGAGCCAGGACTCAATGGCCACACAGTCAGGTTGAGGGCCACAGAATTCAGATGGAAAAACGGCCCTTGTGACAGCAAGTCTGGGCGGTCTGGAAGCGCCCACGGTTGACCCACCGTGAGATGCCACAGATCCGGATACCACAACCGCCTTGGCCAGTCTGGAGCGACGAGAATGGCGCGACGGCAGTCGAACCGGATCTTGCGTAGTACTCTGGGCAGCATCGCCAGAGGGGGAAACACATATGGCAGTCGAAACTGCGACCAATCCTGGACCAGAGCGTCCGCTGCCAGAGCTCTGTGATCCTGAGACCGTGCCATGAAGGCCGGGACCTTGTTGTTGTGTCGTGACGCCATGAGATCGACGTCCGGCGTTCCCCAGCGGCGACAGATCTCTCGAAACACATCTGGGTGAAGAGACCATTCCCCCGCGTCCATGCCCTGACGACTGAGAAAATCTGCTTCCCAGTTTTCCACGCCCGGGATGTGAACTGCGGAGATGGTTGAGCCTGTGACTTCCACCCACTGCAGAATCCGCCTGACTTCCTGGAAGGCTTGACGACTGCGAGTGCCGCCTTGGTGGTTGATGTAGGCGACGGCAGTGGCGTTGTCCGACTGGATTCGGATCTGCCTGCCCTCCAGCCACCGATGGAAAGCCAATAGGGCTAGATATACTGCCCTTATCTCCAGAATATTGATCTGAAGGGACGATTCTATTGGAGTCCAGGTTCCTTGAGCCCTGTGGTGGAGAAAAACTGCTCCCCAACCTGACAGGCTCGCGTCCGTGGTGACCACGGCCCAGGTTGGAGGGAGGAAGGATTTTCCCCGAGACAGAGATGTGGGTAGGAGCCACCACTGAAGTGATGTTTTGGCTGCAAGTGAAAGAGAGATGTTCTTGTCGAGGGAAGCCGAACTCTTGTCCCATTTGTGAAGAATGTCCCATTGGAGTGGCCGTAGATGGAATTGCGCGAACGGCACTGCCTCCATAGCTGCAACCATCTTCCCCAGGAAGTGCATGAGGCGCCTTAAGGGGTGTGACTGACTCCGAAGAAGTGACTGCACCCCCGCCTGCAGAGCAAGCTATTTGTCCCGCGGGAGCTTGACTAACGCTGGCTGGGTATGAAACTCCATCCCGAGGTAAGTCAGTGATTGTGTCGGCGTCAACTTGGATTTCGGGAAATTGATGATCCACCCGAACTGCTGGAGAGTCGCCAGAGTGACGGTAAGACTTCGTTGACACGCCACCCGAGAAGGGGCCCTGACTAGGAGATCATCCAAGTATGGGATCACCGAGTGGCCCTGAGAGTGCAGGACCGCCACGACGGATGCCATGACTTTGGTGAACACCCGTGGGGCTGTCGCCAGGCCGAAGGGCAATGCGACGAACTGGAGGTGTTCGTCCCCGATGGCGAAACGCAGGAAACGTTGATGTTCGGGTGCGATCGGCACATGGAGATACGCATCCTTGATGTCGATCGATGCTAGGAAGTCTCCTTATGACATCGAGGCGATGACCGAGCGGAGAGATTCCATCCGAAACAGTCTGGTTCTCACATGTCTGTTGAGTAGCTTGAGGTCCAGAACGGGACGGAATGACCCGTCCTTTTTTGGCACCACGAACAAGTTGGAGTAAAATCCGCGACCACGTTCCTGAAGGGGAACGGGAATCACAACTCCTTCCATCTTCAGAGCGTCCACTGCCTGAAAAAGTGCATCGGCCTGTGCGGGGGGTGGAGAGGTTCTGAAAAAACGAGCCGTAGGTCGAGAGCTGAACTCTATCCTGTAACCATGAGACAGAATGTCTCTCACCCATCGGTCTTGAACGTGTGGCCACCAGGCGTCTCCAAAGCGGGAGAGCCTGCCACCGACCGAGGATGTGGCTAGATGAGGCCGAGAGTCATGAGGAGGCCGTCTTGGAGGCAGTGCCTCCTGCGGCCTTTTGGGGGCGTGACTTAGACCGCCACGCATAGGAGTTCCTCTGGCCTTTCTCCGGCCGGTTGGACGAAGAGGATTGGGGCTTGGCGGAGGGACGAAAGGACCGAAACCTCGATTGGATTTTTCTCTGCTGAGGTCTCTTAGGTTTGGACTGGGGCAAGGAGGAGTCCTTTCCCGAGGATTCCTTAATAATCTCATCCAACCGTTCGCCAAACAAACGTTCGCCAGAAAAAGGCAAACCAGTTAGGAATCTTTTGGAAGCAGAGTCTGCTTTCCATTCGCGCAGCCACATGGCCCTGCGGACTGCCACGGAGTTAGCGGATGCCACAGCCGTACGGCTAGCGGAGTCCAGGACGGCGTTCATGGCGTAGGACGAAAATGCTGATGCCTGAGAGGTCAAGGAAGACACATGCGGAGCAGAATTCCGCGTAACAGCATTAATCTCAGTCAGACATGCTGAGATTGCTTGGAGAGCCCACACAGCCGCAAAGGCCGGGGCAAAAGACGCGCACGTGGCCTCATAAATAGACTTCACCAAGAGCTCTATCTGTCTGTCAGTGGCATCCTTCAGGGATGAGCCATCGGCAACCGACACAACTGACCTAGCAGCCAATCTAGAGACTGGAGGATCCACCTTGGGAGAGTGTGCCCAGCCCTTCACGACTTCAGCTGTAAAGGGATAACGCGTGTCAGTGTGCCGTTTAGCAAAGCGCTTGTCCGGGACCGCTCTGGGCTTCTGGACAGCGTCCCTGAAGTTAGAGTGATCAAAAAACGTATTGCGCGTACGTTTGGGGAATCGAAATTGGTGTTTCTCCTGCTGAGAAGCAGACTCCTCTGCAGGAGGAGGTGGTGGTGAGAGATCCAGCACCTGGTTGATGGACGAGATAAGATCATTTACTAATGCGTCCCCCTCAGGGGTATCAAGGTTAAGGGCGAAGTCAGGGTCAGAGCCCTGAGCTCCCACGTCCGCCTCGTCTTCCTGAGAGTCCTCAAACTGGGATCCAGAGCAGCGTGAGGAGGCCGGGGAAGAATCCCAGCGAGACCGCTTAGCAGGTCTGGGGCTGCGATCCGGGCCTGGGACCTAGGGGCTATCCTGGGAGCGCGCTGCGGCGCGGACCGAGAAGGACCTGGAGGAGACAAACTAACAGGGACCGGGGCCTGTGAAGAGCCCGGTCTGGACTGCAATGCCTCAAGCAGCTTAGATGACCATTTGTCCATAGACTGAGCAATGGATTGAGAAAGTGACAGAGAGTTTCTCAGCGAAAGAGGCCAACGCCGGTGACTCTGCCCCTGCAGCCTGCTCAGGGGGAGCAGGGGGATCTACCTGAGCCGAGGGGCCCACCATTGCCCTAGGCTCCGGCTGAGCAAGCGTGGCAGGAGTCGAGCATTGATCACAGTGAGGGTAGGTGGATCCCGCAGGCAACATAGCCCCACAAGAGGTACAGGCCGCGAAAAAAAAAAAAAAATCTGTGCCTTAGTAGCTTTGCTCCTTGTGGACGACATGCTGATGTCTCTTAGGAGAGTGACCACTGAGGGTATATGGGAAAAGGGTATACCGCCTTTCCTAACATATATATATATATATATATATATATATATATGATTCCCTGTCGTGGATCCCCCGGAGCTGCAGAGCCTTGCTGCTGAATAGCATCCACCAGCAGAATGTTAAAAATGGCTGCCGGAGCTCTCAGGGGGGGGGGGGGGGGGGAGTGGAGCCGAGGGCGGCGCTAGCAGAGAGCGGGAATCTGGAGTCCCCAAGTGGTCAATGAGGGGGGAGGGAGACATGCAGGATGCTCCAGCCCTCAAGGCCGACGTCATGTCGGCAATCCCGCCCTTACCCCTGACAGGCAGGCTCGGGGGCGGGATTTTTCGGACTAGGCCGCGGCGAAGCCGGGGGCTAAATTTAAGGCCGCGGCCGACAAGCTGGCACGGAGGTCCGCCGAAAAGATAACGGACGGAACCACCGCGGCTTCCGGGGGGGAAGGTGCGACCCCTGTACAGTCCCCACATGAGGATACAGAGTACCTTCAAGTTGCAGGGCCCGGTCCCTGGGGATGAATAAGCTCCGGTCCAGCAGGTTCCACCAGGGGCTGCGGATGGAGCACGGTCCCAGCACATGGATGACCGCATAGGATCCCACTTCTCCCAGAGCCGCATAAGGGATGGTGAAGGAGACGGCATGTGGCTCCAGCCTCCGTACCCGCAATGGGTACCTCAAGCTTAACAACACCGCCGACTTAGTGGGGTGAGAAGGGAACATGCCGGGGACCCCATTGGGGACCTCTTTTCTTCCATCCGACATAACTATGTATGAGAATGCATGAGTGGATGTGTGCCTCCTTCCACACAAAGCATAAAACTGAGGAGCCCGTGATCCACGGGAGGGTGTATAGGCAGAGGGGAGGGGTTACACTTTTAAAAGTGTAATACTTTGTGTGGCCTCCGGAGGCAGAAGCTATACACCCAATGGTCTGGGTCTCCCAATGGAGCGACAAAGAAAAAGAGTTTAGGAGTGATAAGGTTAGAATTTTTTTGTTTGTCATGTAAACTCATTGCTGGTGATGGTGTCCAGGCTCTTGATATCACTTTATATCATTGAGGTGACGTGTGTCAGGGCTCTTGATATCACTTTATATCATTGCTGGTGATGTGTGTCCGGGCTCTTGATATCACTTTATATCATTGATGGTGATGTGTGTCAGGGCTCTTGATATCACTTTATATCATTGATGGTGATGTGTGTCAGGGCTCTTTATATCACTGAAAGCAATTGCAGATACCTGTGCACATTAGTTTGACAGGGGTGTCCAAATAAAGGCCAGACTACTTAAGAAGGCCGTTCCACATTATTAAGCGGCCTACATTTTTTGCCAAAATGGGAAAGAAAAAGGCTGTGTCGGCTGCTGAGAAGCAACAAATCGTGGAGTATTTAGGTCAAGGCATGACTTCAATCACCATTGCCAAGCACTTCATCGTGATCATCGCACAATCAAGAAGTATGTAGCTGATTCCCAGCACACGCGTGTGCGTGCTGATAAGGAAAAATTGAGGACTCTTTCCAACAGGCAATTGTGTCAGGTTAAAAGAGCAGCTGCTAAAATGCCTTGCCATAGCAGCAGACCAGTTTTTGAAGCTGCTGGTGCCTCCAACGTCCCCCGAACAACAAGATGCAGGGTCCATCAGAGGTTTGCAGCTGTGTGTAAGCCATCCTGTCGACCACCTCTATCCACTGCACACAAGCAGAAATGGCTCCAGTGGCCAAACCATACATGAAGACTGACTTCCAAACTGTTTTGTTCACCGATGAGTGCCGTGCAACGCTCGATGGTCCAGATGGAGTGGAGGATGGCTGGTTGATGGACACCCCATGAAAACACGGCTAAGGCGCCAACAAGGAGGAGCTGTAATCATGGGGAGAGAGATTGTCGGCCCCTTTAGGATCCCTGAAGGGGTAAAGATGAACTCCATAATCTATGTAGAGTTTCTAAAACAGCACTTCCTGCCATGGTTCAGGAGGAAGAACCGCGCATTCCGCAGCAAGATCATTTTCATGCATTATAATGCACCGTCTCATGCTGCAAATAACACATCTGCATCTCTGGCTGCTATGGGCATAAAAGAGGACAAACTTATGGTGTGGCCAACATCTTCCCCTAACCTCAACCCCATTGAGAACCTCTGGAGCATCATCAAAAGGAGTAGTGTCTATGATGGCGGGAGGCAGGTGACATCTAAGCAACAGCTCTGGGAGGGTATTCTGTCCACATGCAAAACAATTGAAGCACAAACCATCCCAAAAACTGACAAATTCAATGGACGAGAGAGTTCAGAAGCTTCTTTCGAACAAGGGGTCCTATGTGCAAATCTAACATCACCTAGAATTAAGTTTTGACTTGAAAACTGTTTGATTTCATTTTTTAATAAGCTGATAATGCTTATAATTTCACAATTCACCATTTTGTTTTTCAAAATAAAAATAAAAAGTTTGAAAACTCTGCTGTGCATAATAATCTGGAACATGCATTTTGAGTGTTTATTATTTTTTAAAAATATACTGTTTTCATAGGCAGCTTTATCAAAAACATTTCAATTATACTCGAATAGTAATGACTGGAAAATAACAATGACTGCAATTCATAGTTAATTTAGGAAAATATGAGAATATTTTTTGCATAATAATTTGGAACACAGTGTATAGTTTCCCCTCGAGATACAAATCATAACCTAAGTTAAAAAAAATAAATAAATGGTAATACTGTACATGTGAATAACTTAGGGGACAGTTGACATCATTTTGATCACAAAAGTCATTCCACCACGACAAGGTTATATCAGTTACTGGCCACAGTGTGAACATGCACCTATACGTTGCCCTGACACCTACATATGCTCCAGCTGATTTCCTTGGTTTTAGGCTATGTGCGCACGTTGCGTATTTGCATGCAGTTACGCTGCGATCTGCACCGCAGCGTAACTGCATACATCCTGTGTCCCCAGCACAATCTATGGAGATTGTGCAGGAGACGTGCGCACGTGGCGTATTAGAGCGCAGCGCTTCGGCTGCTGCCGGAGCGCTGCGTTCTAAGAAGTGACATGTCACTTCTTTCATTCGCTCTGCATGCAGCCCCCGCTCTGTCTATGGGAGGGGCTGCATCCAGAGCGCATGAAATTGGCTTTCGTTTCTGCAGCGATATGAAGCACACGTGTGCTCTTCAAATCGCTGCAGAAATTTCTGCAGGGACAGTACGCAACGTGCGCACATAGCCTTACATACAAATGATTAGAGATAATGCTATAACCACATTGAACAGGTTGTTTTGCTACTGAAAGTGTATTACCCCCTGGTGATTTTCAGTTTTTTGTTTTTTCCTCCCCTTCTTCCATGAGCCATAACTTATTTTTGCAGGATGAGTTGTGCTTTTTGAATGAAACCATTAATTTTAACATACAGTGTACTGGAAAACAGGGGGGGGGGGAGGGGAGGAGGGGTTGGAACCCAAGTGCGATGAAATTGCAAGGAAAAAAAAAAAAACCCAGCGCAATTACACAATTGTTGTTTTGGGCGTTTTATTTACCATGTTCACTATATGGGAAAATAAACTTGGCAGTATGATTCCCCAGGTCAGTACAAGTACACAGATACCAAGACGTATAGTTTGCTTTCAGTTAAAGAGATGAACAAAAACATTACAAACAAGGACATAAAACGCACAACAATGGAGTATACTACAAAAATGTATTTATTGAAATATATTCAAAAGGGATAACATTTAACCCCTTAACGACCGCGGGCAGTAATATTGTGTCCTAGCGTTACTGCCCGTAGTCTGCTGCCGGCAGCTTGCAGCGACTGGCACACATCTCAGCTGAGTTTTACAGCTGAGATATGTCTCTTCTAGGCATGAGCAGAATATTTATCTGCCCGTGCCATTTAACCCCTTAAATGGCGCTGTCAATATGTGATAGTGCCATTATAATGGCATCAGTGGTAAACATTTACTCACCAGCAGATACCGGAAGTCACATGACATGATCACGTGACTTCCGGTGGGTGTATAACTACGGTAGCTCACATCACTTACTTTCAGTTTCACCCGGCCCAGAGCTGGGTGAGGACATGAAATGAGCTGCTCTTCACACCTGTGATCAGCAGATATGGCAGAGCGATCAGATTGCTGATCCATATAGTCCCCTAGGGAGACTACCGTAGTAAAATAAAAAAAAAAAGTTTAAGAAAAAACATTAAAAACCTAAAAGTTCAAATTACCCCCCTTTCACCCCATTGAAAATTAAAGGGTTAACAAAATAAAAAAAATACACACACATTTAGCAAAATATAAAATCAATTAATCTGATCGGTAAGCGGCATAAAAAAATCCAAACGCCAAAATTACATTTTTTGGTTGCCACAAATTTTGCGCTAAATGCAATAACAGGCGATCAAAAAGTATCATCTGCACAAAAATAGTATCATTAAAAATGTCAGCTTGAGACGCAAAAAATAAGCCGTCACCTAGCTATAGAACCTGAAAAATGAGAACGCTACGGGTCAAGGAATATGGCATAAAACATGCGCGACTTTTTTTGGAGAAACATCTGATTTTTTTTTAACCTCTTAGATAAAAGTAAACTTATACATGTTTGGTGTCTACGAACTCGCACCGACTTGAGGCATCACACCCACACATCAGTTTTACCATATATTGAACATGGTGAATAAAATCTCACAAAACAATAGTGCTATCGCACTTTTTTGCGATTTTTCCGTATTTAGATTTTTTTTTTCTGTTTTCCAGTAACACTATATGGTAAAATTTATGGTTTCATTTAAAAGTACAGCTCGTTCCGCAAAAAAAAAAAAAAAAACTCTCACATGAACATATTGACTGATAAAAAAGTTACGCGTCTCGGAAGAAGAATGGCGAAAAAAAACGGAAAGCGAAAACAAAATTGGCCAGTCATGAAGGGGTTAAGGAGACTAAGCACAAATGAATAAAAACACTGGCACTGAACAGGGTTATAGCAGATAAATGTTAGAAAAATTAATATCCAATATGAGATGTCCAAAAAAATAAGTATTAAATGCATAAATTATGTCTGACAGATATAAATGATATTACAGGGAGGAGGTGTGCAAAATACGGAAATCAAGATGGAATGATCAATGAGAAAACCTCAATAGGTATGCAAAAATAAATGAAAGAGGAATAAAGGAGAAGCTAGAAAATTAATGGCAGTAATAAGAAATGGCAGTAATGAATGAAGCAGTGATACGTACCCACAGGTGCCAGACAGGAACCCTGCTTATTAGTAATGCAAGTATTTATAAAAAAAAAAACAAAAAAAAAACAAAAAAAAAAAAAAAAAGTCCAGAGAAAACTTACTTTAGTCGGTGCAGGTCGGCATGACCGGAGTACAGACCATTGTTAAAGCGCTCGGTCAGGGTTGTCCAGGGCATGCTGCAGAAATCCTGTTGAGCAAAACATAAGAGGAACATGTATAAACCAATATCACCGCTCTGCAGAACGGGTCGCTCGGTCACAGCCAGGTACCTTGGCGGCTTTGGAAAACTTTTGGTTGTCGTACGCTCCTCCCATGCGCAGCACGTCCTCTGTGCAATAGTAGAACTCTGAGAAACCGTAGAACTCGCTGTTTGCAAAGTCAATGGACGGCTGGTACACGCCATTCAGATAGGCCTGAGAGTCATTGGATTTGGATAAGAGCGGTTCCAGGAGCTGCCGGCAGCCGGCCCAGTTGCCTTTGCCCAACATATGGAAATCTTTGTCTTGTCGCACAATCTTGTCCTTATGGCCAACTGGTAAACATGGGTCTAAGTATGGCGAGCTGGGGCTTATTCCCTTCTGTTCTCCCAATGCCCTGTAGCAAAAAAATAAGAAAGGGATATAATGTAGTAAATGTATTAAAAGGGGACTTTACTCTGTATCAGGAGTTATAAGGTCTGCACAAACCTACCAAGATCCATAGACTATTAGTAGTGATGAGCAGGCACTACCATGCTCAGGTGCTCAGTACTTGTAACTAGTGATGAGCAGGCACTACCATGCTCGGGTGCTCAGTACTCGTAACTAATGATGAGCGGGCACTACCATGCTCAGGTGCTCAGTACTCGTAACTAGTGATGAGCGGGCACTACCATGCTCAGGTGCTCAGTACTGGTAACTAGTGATGAGCGGGCACT
Organism: Anomaloglossus baeobatrachus; assembly: GCF_048569485.1. Classification (NCBI taxonomy): domain Eukaryota; kingdom Metazoa; phylum Chordata; class Amphibia; order Anura; family Aromobatidae; genus Anomaloglossus; species Anomaloglossus baeobatrachus. The sequence goes on along the minus strand of NC_134357.1, from coordinate 39,481,340 downwards.
ACCATGCTCAGGTGCTCGAAAATGAAATAAACTGTGGGAAAAAAGGCGCAAAATAGGGTCTTATCCGGTATGACAAATGGAATAAGGAATGTGCAATGGAAGCACTCACCTGGTGGGGTTGTGTGAGTCACAACACCCTTAATCGCATAAAACAAACGTGGAAGGCAGCAGTCCTGCAATAGTAGAGTAGTTTCGGATGATAGGAGAAAAGCAGGTTAAATACCGCGCCAAACCACAGGAATCAAGATGAAGAAGTAATTACTTCTTCATCTTGATTCCTGTGGTTTGGCGCGGTATTTAACCTGCTTTTCTCCTATCATCCGAAACATGCTCAGGTGCTCAGTACTCGTAACTAGTGATGAGCGGGCACTACCATGCTCGGGTGCTCAGTACTGGTAACTAGTGATGAGCGGGCACTACCATGCTCAGGTGCTCAGTACTCGTAACTAGTGATGAGCGGGCACTACCATGCTCGGGTGCTCAGTACTCGTAACTAGTGATGAGTGGGCACTACACCATGCTCAGGTGCTCAGTACTGGTAACTAGTGATGAGTGGGCACTACCATGCTCGGGTGCTCAGTACTCGTAACTAGTGATGAGCGGGCACTACACCATGCTCAGGTGCTCAGTACTGGTAACTAGTGATGAGCGGGCACTACCATGCTCAGGTGCTCAGTACTCGTAACTAGTGATGAGCGGGCACTACCATGCTCAGGTGCTCAGTACTGGTAACTAGTGATGAGCGGGCACTACCATGCTCGGGTGCTCAGTACTCGTAACTAGTGATGAGCGGGCACTACCATGCTCAGGTGCTCAGTACTGGTAACTAGTGATGAGCGGGCACTACCATGCTCGGGTGCTCAGTACTCGTAACTAGTGATGAGCGGGCACTACCATGCTCAGGTGCTCAGTACTGGTAACTAGTGATGAGCGGGCACTACCATGCTCAGGTGCTCAGTACTCGTAACTAGTGATGAGCGGGCACTACCATGCTCGGGTGCTCAGTACTCGTAACTAGTGATGAGCGGGCACTACCATGCTCAGGTGCTCAGTACTGGTAACTAGTGATGAGCGGGCACTACCATGCTCGGGTGCTCAGTACTCGTAACTAGTGATGAGCGGGCACTACCATGCTCAGGTGCTCAGTACTGGTAACTAGTGATGAGCGGGCACTACCATGCTCGGGTGCTCAGTACTCGTAACTAGTGATGAGCGGGCACTACCATGCTCAGGTGCTCTGTACTCGTAACTAGTGATGAGCGGGCACTACCATGCTCGGGTGCTCAGTACTCGTAACTAGTGATGAGCGGGCATAGATTTTACTGGATATCTCCCATCTCTGCACTAACTCAGAGTAAAGTATAATATACCTATTTTTGGTCACAGTCTCATTGAATACCGAGTCTTCATAACGTTGACGGGCAAAATTCCCTCCAAAGCCCAGGAATGTGGTGACGTACACCCTGTACACGTGCTCGCTGTGCTGCAGATCACAACCCAGGTTGAACTCTGCCAACATCATTTTTGCAACTTCTTCCTGAAATGTACAACACAGAATTACATTTACAAGACACAGAACAGTGCATGAGCGCCATTTCTAAGATTACAGCCTACATATATGTAATTACATAAATAGCTCAGTACAAACATCAATTATCCTGTACTGATGCTGAGTTACATCCTGTATTATACTCCAGAGCTGCACTCACTATTCTGCTGGTGCAGTCACTGTGTACATACATTACATTACTGATCCCGAGTTACATCGTATATTATACTCCAGAGCTGCACTCACTAATCTGCTGCTGGAGTCACTGTGTACATACATTACTTCTCCTGAATTGTATCCTGTATTATACTCCAGAGCTGCACTCACTATTCTGCTGGTGGAGTCAGTGTACATACATTACTGATCCTGACTTACATCGTATATTATACTCCAGAGCTGCACTCACTATTCTGCTGGGGCAGTCACTGTGTACATACATTACTGGCTTCCTGGGAAATAGGGTCAAGGAGGAAAATGAGATTCTTGGACACAGAGACTGATGCACAGCGCTGTACACCACTCATCTGACTCAATACGACGGTGATGAGAAATGTGGTGGTAAATGATTTTTTCATCTCAGTGCCCATTACACAACTGCTAGATCTGATGCAAGACCCGTACTCACATGTTCTGCAGAGGGGAAGGTCATTGTTTTCGGAACCTCGTAGGCGATCTGCAGGGATCCGCCACCCATGTCTATAATGCCCACTGTCCTCTTGCGGATAATGGCGTCCTCCTGTGCACCTATTGTCACTGCAACCACCGCGTCTTCCTCTACAAAAAAGGAGCATCAGAACCATTACACCTACAGTCCTCAGATTGCAGAAACCCCGTGGTAAAATCTCAGCACTGGAGATAAGAGATAAAGCAATGTACATGGGGCCAAACATTTTCCCTCTGGCCTTACTGCCAGCTGTCCAGCCTACCACGATCATCATCATCATCATCTTGTAATGGCTGATAACAGAAAACAATTAATGGGCTACACCACCTATCTAAAGGATCCAGATGTGGGTCCGACCACTGGGTCAGATATGTCACTCAGCCTCCCCCATAGAGACACCCTGCGCCGTCCCACTGCCATTGTGCCGAATCTATCGCAGAGTCAATGTGAAGGCGCAGGACGTCTTAATGGAGGCATTGTCATTGACAAGCGTGCTGTACAGACGGGCACAGGAAGTGAAGGGCCAGGACTAAAATGTGGCAAAATAGTACAAAATATTGCTATAAATTCAGCTAATCTGTGTGTAAAGACTAATCAAACACACGATCCAGCAGGGGGCGCTGCGATCAAGTTGGTGAATTTGCAGAATTTAGTTCACACTGCGGATATTAGTAAATCTGCCATTATTTGCACTTTTCCACTTACCTTCTACAACGTGGTCGAATCGGCCAAGTACAAAATTAATACTGATCCACGCGTACACACCTGTAGAGGGGAGGAATAAGACGGCACATGTCAGGGGGTGCACGCCGTCACCAGCATCACCAATGGCGGATTAGTCTTCACTATACCTTCTTGTTTTCCCGAGATGACCTCCGCGTGAGCTTCTGAGAAGAGGAAGTCAAACTCCTGGGGGACGTCCTTCACCAGATCCTGGAGGATGGCGTTCTGCTGGCTGACCGGAGCACCATGCATAGGCAGAAATAAGTCATTAAATAGTGTAAGAAATTAAAGGGGTATCTCTAGGACATAAATACTGGTCACCAATCAGGTTTACGGAGGTCAAACACTCGGCATACCACTGATCAGATCTTAGCAGGTCCCAAGTCGGCCGGATGGAAACACTCGACAGCCGGGATAGCACAGCTCCAACACTGTGCAGCACCTGAGAACGGCTACTACACGGTGTACAGAGCGGTGTCATTATGGCGCCATACACTGTTCACATCCTGCTAACAGATGCTCAATAGGGTTCTCATATCTAAGACCACCACCCATCTATATTAATGGGTCATAATTATCAGAAGTCGTAGAAAACCCCTTTTAATACATAGGAATAATTACCGTATTTCTTTTATAGGATGCACTGGATTATAAGATGCACCCCAAATTTAGAGTTGAAAAAGGTTAAAAGGAAAAAAAAAAAAAGGGGGGGGGTGTCAGGGGGTCTGTCATACTCCGGTGGTGTCTCACTGAAGTGAGGTCACAGGAGGCAGAAGCGATTGTGGAGCAGGGCGGTGCTGCAGGAGCTGCGGTGGGGGCTGTGACGGCAGCGTGGAGCAGGGCGGTGCTGCAGGAGCTGCGGTGGGGGCTGTGACGGCAGCGTGGAGCAGGGCTGTGCTGCAGGAGCTGCGGTGGGGGCTGTGACGGCAGCGTGGAGCAGGGCGGTGCTGCAGGAGCTGCGGTGGGGGCTGTGACGGCAGCGTGGAGCAGGGCGGTGCTGCAGGAGCTGCGGTGGGGGCTGTGACGGCAGCGTGGAGCAGGGCGGTGCTGCAGGAGCTGCGGTGGGGGCTGTGACGGCAGCGTGGAGCAGGGCGGTGCTGCAGGAGCTGCGGTGGGGGCTGTGACGGCAGCGTGGAGCAGGGCGGTGCTGCAGGAGCTGCGGTGGGGGCTGTGACGGCAGCGTGGAGCAGGGCAGTGCTGCAGGAGCTGCGGTGGGGGCTGTGACGGCAGCGTGGAGCAGGGCAGTGCTGCAGGAGCTGCGGTGAAGGCTGTGACGGCAGCATGGGGTAGGGCGGTGCTGCAGGAGCTGCGGTGAAGGCTGTGACGGCAGCGTGGAGCAGGGCGGTGCTGCAGGAGCTGCGGTGGGGGCTGTGACGGCAGCGTGGAGCAGGGCGGTGCTGCAGGAGCTGCGGTGGGGGGCTGTGACGGCAGCGTGGAGCAGGGCCGTGCTGCAGGAGCTGCGGTGGGGGCTGTGACGGCAGCGTGGAGCAGGGCTGTGCTGCAGGAGCTGCGGTGGGGGCTGTGACGGCAGCGTGGAGCAGGGCTGTGCTGCAGGAGCTGCGGTGGGGGCTGTGACGGCAGCGTGGAGCAGGGCGGTGCTGCAGGAGCTGCCGTGGGGGCTGTGACGGCAGCGTGGAGCAGGGCTGTGCGGAAAGAATCACAGATGCTCTGTCGGCGGTGTGGGCTTCAAAGAAATGGCGCCCGCAGTCGGCTAGTGCGCAGATTGAGCTCTTGGCTCAATGACAAGCCGAGAGCTTCACCTGCGCACGCGCTGGCTCTGGGGGCCATTATTTGAAGCCAGAGCATTTGGGACACCCGCCGCAACGCCCTGCTCCAACACAGCCGACAGCCCACACCACAGCTTGCAAGGCAGCCAGCACAGCGCCCGTTCTCCACTTCCCGGTAAGCTACATTCGGATTTTAGGACGCACCCCTTATTTTCTTCATAAATTTTTGGGAGGAAAACTGCATCTTATAATCCCAAAAATACGGTGTACAGCTGTAACGCAGAGCAGCGGCCGCGCACCTCTCCGGCAGGACCCTCATGCCCGCAGTGCACAGGATGTATAGAGGAGTCTCCTTGTGTTTGGCTTTTGGGATATACGATGCTGCGTAGGCTAAAAGAGGGTTCATGTAGTCGCTCGCTTTTTCCGGTGTAGCTGCCATTGAAGAAATCCCTAGAAGAAAGGATATATATAACCATGAGAAGAAGCTTAACACAGGAAAGTGTAATGTGCCCAGATCTAGGATGGTCAATACTGGCGAGACCACTATAGATGCATGAAGTAGCCCTGCTGTGAGGACAGAAAAACTTTGCATAGTTTTAAATCGCAATATGACAAAACAGCCACTAGGGGGCAGCACACACCCAATTATACACCAAAATCAGCTTCTATAGAGAAGCTCGAGTCATTGAATGGGCACCATAGCGTAATACCCACAAGAGCCAGATATACCCGTACACATCACAGTGAGAAATAGACGCCCCTCGTCTGCTCATGTAAAAGCCATCTGTCACAGAAAGTTCCTCCTCCTGACAAGTAGGGCATAATGTCTTACTAAGAGGTTCTGCAGCAGCTTCAGTGTGCAATATACAGTGCCCAGTTACAGTGGAACCTCAGCACCATGCCCGTCAGCCACCAGGGAACCTCACCCCCGCGCCCGTCAGCCACCAGGGAACCTCACCCCCATGCCCGTCAGCCGCCGCGGAACCTCAGCCCCACGCCCGTCAGCCACCGCGGAACCTCAGCGAATCCTCAACCCCACGCCCGTCAGCCGCCGCGGTACCTCACCCTCGCGCCCGTCAGCCGTTGCGAAACCTCACCCCCGCGCCCGTCAGCCGTTGCGAAACCTCACCCCCGCGCCCGTCAGCCGCCGCGGAACCTCACCCCCGCGCCCGTCAGCCGCCGCGGAACCTCACCCCCGCGCCCGTCAGCCGCCGCGGAACCTCACCCCCGCGCCCGTCAGCCGCCGCGGAACCTCACCCCCGCGCCCGTCAGCCGCCGCGGAACCTCACCCCTGCGCCCGTCAGCCGCCGCGGAACCTCACCCCTGCGCCCGTCAGCCGTTGCGGAACCTCACCCCCTCGCCCGTCAGCCGCCGCGGAACCTCACCCCCTCGCCCGTCAGCCGCCGCGGAACCTCACCCCCTCGCCCGTCAGTCGTTGCGAAACCTCACCCACCCCCTCGCCCGTCAGCCGTTGCGGAACCTCACCCCCCACGCCCGTCAGCCACTGTGGAACATCTTTATGAAAAGGATGAGGACACACTATATTAATCAATACTAAATAGTAGATCATAATTTTCCCCTTTTCAAAAAGAGGTTCTGCAGCAACTAATGTATATTTTAAATACAGTTACGTCTGGCGGAGGCGACTGCTTATTAGTGTCACATTGCGGATTGGGTCAGATATATATGTCACACAATACTCGGTGGCTGTGACCAGTTCTGGACTCCGCAGAATCCCCTCCTGGGCATGTGACTGATATTTGGGATTGTCGCAGGCTGCCAGCAGGTTTCGCCCAGTACCTGGCTTGATCTTCTTCACCACAGGTTTGCTCCCGCGGTCCCTCATCTGCTTAATATCCAGGAGGTCGTGCGGGTTTCCGTTGTGCGGTGGCCAGAAGTAGACGAACACCCGCGAGCCGCTGCTGCCGCAATCAATGATGATCCCATAGTTTAACTTGGTGTCTTCTATGTCTGTGGCTTCTAAGTCCTCGATCTGGTCCAAATATCTGCAGAAGAAGAGAAAAATCACATGGAGGAGGCAGGAGAAGAACTGGTCAGGAACGAAACAAGGGGACAGCGGCTGACACGTGCCAAAATGTGGCTTCTAAACAGCTAAATCCTGCACATAAGGCTGAATTTACACCATGGAGGCACCAGACAAGGTTGTTGGGCCAGGTGGAGGGGCTTCAGCTTAGGTTGGTTTTATCCTGGTTCCTAATGGACCTTAACACCCTAAGTAATGGCCTCAATTACTACACAGGTATCGTAGTGCGGGCAAGTATAGTGCAGAGCGATAAAATTATAGTTATCACAACTGCGGTGTTCTGCACACTGTCATAACCTGCAAGAACTTTTTTTTTTTTTAGCAATTTGTGCTACCATAAGGATCAGACCAGAGGTAGACACTTTTGGTAAATACTGACCCCTACATACTAAGGACCTGCCAGTTATCTGGTTGTTGTCTATATTCTCTTGCCCATATTGCCTGCTTCCAACACATGAACTTCAAGAGATGACTGTCCACTGACTGGTACTATGCCTTTAAACAATATGGGACATCCCATATGATGATGTCATGTCTTTGGAAGCTTCTGATAGGTTTATTGGCAACATCTGAGTTAAATAGAGACACACCTGTGGATGTATTTTAATGCACACCTGAAACACACTGCTTCTTTGTGTGGCATCATGGGAAAGTCAAAATAAATCAGCCAAGATCTCAGGAAGATAATTGTGGACTTGCACAAGTCTGGCTCATCCTTAGGTGCAATTTCCAGATACCTGAATGTGCCTCGTTCATCTGTACAAACAATTATACGCAAGTACAAACAAGATGGGAATGTCCAGCCATCATACCGCTCAGGAAGGAGACGGGTTCTGTGTACCAGAGATGAACGTGCTTTGGTCAGACATGTGTATATCAACCCAAGAGCAAAAGCAAAACACCTTGTGAAGATGCTGGCGGAAGCTGGTAAGATTGTGTCATTATCAACAATGAAACGAGTACTGTATCAACATGGGCTGAAGAGCCACTCTGCCAGGAAGATATTACTCCAAAAGAAACATAAAAAGCCAGAGTAATTTTTGCAAATGCACACAGGAACAGAGATTTTAATTTTTGGAGACATGTCCTGTGGTCTGATGAAACTAAAATTGAACTGTTTAGCCATAATGACTATCGTTATAATTAGAGGAAAAAGGCAGAAGCTTTGAAGCCTAAGAACACCATCCCAACTGTGAAACATGGGGGCTGCAGCATCATGTTGTGGGGTTGTTTTGCTGCAGGAGGGACTGGTGCACTTCATTCAGGAAAGAAGATTATGTAGCAATACTGAAGCAATATCTCAAGACATCAGCCAGGAAATTAAAGCTTGGGAGGAAATGGGTCTTCCAAATGGACAATGATCCAAAGCATACTGCCAAACTGGTTACAAAGTGGCTTAAGGATAACAAAGTCAATGTTTTGGAGTGGCCATCACAAAGCCCTGATCAAAGTCTTATTGATAAATTTATGGCAAAGCTGAAAAGGCCAGTGCGAGCAAGAGACCTACAAACATGGCTCAGTTACACCAGATCTGTCAGGAGGAATGGGCCCAAATTCCACCAACTATTGTTAGAAGCTTATGGAAGAAGATCCAAAACGTCTCACCCAAGTAATACAGTGTAAGGGCAATGCTACCAAATACTAATGAAATGGATGGAAACTTTTGACTTTGCAAAAAGTAATAAAAATGCCTTAAAACATTTTCTCTCTCTCATTATTCTGGCATTTGGCAAATATAAATAATTTTGGTTCCTAACTGACTGAAAACAGGAAAGGTTTATTCTGATTTCATGTCAAATAGAGAGGAAAACCTGCAGATGCGTCTTTGTAGAGAGCAAAGGGAAACCTCTGGTTTGATCTGTAGATATATAGATAAATAAAGCAAAAAAGGGAGGCAGCACTTTGAAAAATAAAATGAAAAAGTGGTCCTTATTAGCTCATATGGCGTGGCGACGCTTCGGCGTGTATGTATGTGTATATATTACACACACACACACACACACACACACTAGCTGTACTATCCGGCTTCGCCCGGTTTAATAACTGCTGTTAAAATAGAATGTATTAACAAAAATGTATTCTGAACACAAAAAAAATACAAAACAAATAGATAGAAATGTAAGTATTAAAAGGCAAAAACTAAGCTAATAGAAGCATTTCACAACATATATTTCAACACCACAGATATTCCACACAGATTTAACTAAATTGGCCAAGTAATGTACTACGTCTGTCTCTTTCCAGGTCTGTCTCCCCGTCTCTTTGTCTGTGTCTTTTCCTGTGTCTCTTTCCAGGTCTGTCTCCCCGTCTCTTTGTCTGTGTCTTTTCCTGTGTCTCTTTCCAGGTCTGTCTCCCCGTCTCTTTGTCTGTGTCTTTTCCTGTGTCTCTTTCCAGGTCTGCCTGTCTTTGTCTGTCTCTAGTTCTCTGTCTCTTTCCCTGTCTGTCTCTATCAAGGTCTGTGTCTTTCCCCATCTATCTTTGTCTGTCTCTGTGGCTGTCTCCTCCTTCCCTGTCTGCATGTCTGTCTGTCTCTTTCCAGGTCCGTCTCTTTCCAGGTCCGTCTCTTTCCAGGTCCGTCTCTTTCCAGGTCCGTCTCTTTCCAGGTCCGTCTCTTTCCAGGTCCGTCTCTTTCCAGGTCCGTCTCTTTCCAGGTCCGTCTCTTTCCAGGTCCGTCTCTTTCCAGGTCCGTCTCTTTCCAGGTCCGTCTCTTTCCAGGTCCGTCTCTTTCCAGGTCCGTCTCTTTCCAGGTCCGTCTCTGTGTGTCTCTCTCTCTCTGTCTCTCTCTATCCGTCTCCCCACCGACATCTTATTACCTCACATGTAAGCTTCTTATACTATGAATGTCTTTTGTTCCTATAGCAACCAATCACAGCTCCTACTAATAACCTGTAGTTCCAGGCTCCATTTACTTTAATGAAGTCTGTTTTTTAGAGTGTAACTGTAAAGCGCAGGGTCAGATTTTCCTGTCAAAACATACTCTACGACGTTCCTTGGGTCACATGAGGTGTCTGTGCAAAATTTTGTGATTGTAAATGCGATTGTGCGGATACACTTTTCGTTTCACTTTTTCCCCATTATGTAGATGGGGGCAAAATTGATTGGAAAATTGGAAAGCGCAGGGTTAAAATTTCACCTCACAACATAGCCTATGACGCTCTCAGGGTCCAGACGTGTGAGTGTGTGCAAAATTTTGTGGCTGTAGCTGCGACGGTGCAGATGCCAATTCCGGACACACACACACACACACACACACACACACACAGCTTTATATATAAGATATGTGTGTGTGTTATATCTATTGATCTATAATTAGTTAACAGATCGCAGTAAGAAAAACAATCTGACAGTAGAACGTTGCATTTAAACAATAGATGACTTTTTGATGCCTCATATTGATTTAAAATGTAAATATTTTCTGCCAAATATTCATGAAATTTCACAATATTATGTCCGACTGGAAAAGACAATGAACATATGTAAGTCCTTATGCCATTATCCTTCGCGACATTCGGTTTCTAAAAACTGGAATTTCAAGGCTGATTTCAATACAATAATTGTGGATAATTTTTGGACGTTTCATCAGTGCGTGGTTCTGTGATCCAGACGACGCGTCAGCCCTCGTTCTATGGATGGATGCGATGATTCCGACACTGTAGGAAGAGACTTTGTGACAATACAAGACCATACAACTAATCCAATTCCACCGGGTCGTATAGATCGGCTAATGGGTCTAATGCACACCAAAGCTATTGATGGGAGGTGAAACACTCCGCTGAGGATCCTAGCGGGGGAGATTAGATTCCGCTTACATCTACAGCGTGTCTGTCTGCTGCTCCCGGCTCATCTATTATATGAAATCATCCGGCTGCGAGCGGGGACGCTGGGTTTTGCTTAGTGAGCAGAAATTAAAATGGAGCCACCAGTTAACCAAGTCATGGCGGGGAGATAATAGACTACAATGCTCATTAGGATAGGCGTAACGTCGTTAGGACCCCACAGGAGCATCAGATTCCCTCCCAGTAATAGTGCCCGCTGCCTGGGGACCGCCGCTAGCAGCCAGGACGGGCATTACAGCCATAGTACACGCGTTCTGGGGTGTTCTGATCCGACTCGGAGCTGGTAAGTAAAACCTCAATCAGGTTATTCTGTAACAGAACTTGTTCCTGCGAGCGGAAAACCAAACCGCAGCGCGGGGAAGTGATGGCTCCGCTGATGGCATTAGAGCCGGGACCCATCTGGCCCGTCACTGCTCGCTCTGATGTTACAGGATCTGTGGTTACATCATGTCTTGGCCTCCTTTGTGGTGGTCTTCAAGGCTTTATTTTCTAATCCCTTTGTTGTAAGCGCACATCATTAGGACCCCTTTGCTGGATAATGAGGGTATTAACACGTCTGGAAATGTACTCGGCTGAGCCGCAGTATCTGGGTCTCCGCTGCAGACTGGAGAAAGGTATTTTGCATGATTTTAGCCTTTAATCCATTTTTTTCTACCATTATCGGCAAGTGTTTGGATTTCCACCGCAGGACAGGTGACGCTTAGAAGAGCCATGAAATGAACACAATTATTTTGTTACATTTTTTTTTTTTTTTTTTTTTTTTTAATGGAAATTTTGACTATGGAAAGATTATAATCAGGGGATGACAGAGGTGGAGAATGTGTTAGAATATCACTGAGCACATGCTATATACTCAATTAAAGCGTATCCTGCTATTGAAAACCAGCAGAAAAGCTCAGACAATGCGTCATCATCCCTCCAAAAAGGTACAACGGCTTCTACAGCACAAACCAGTCTAATAGGTCCAGGAATTGTCCAGATTCTCCTGTTCTGTTACTTGCCATCAATTGTTTCTGAGTGTGTAATTCCTGTTCATCAGCATCCTGCCAGCACTATAGGGGCTGGAACCTTTTTACTTCCACCTCCCAGTATGCCCTAAACTGAGCGCTTGCCTCTGTTACATCTACATTCAAAGCGACAGGCTGGCCAGAGAGGAGAGGGGGGGGAGCCGGCCAAAGAACGGGGACAGAGGGCGGCATGCAAGTCCCACACACACTTTCTAAAGATCCGCCAGCCTTCCCCCGCTCCTGGTACGGAGCCCCCCCCCTCCCCCCCCGGTCCCTAGAGACCCGTCCTTATCACCGTTCCCACCGCACAGTGATCCGTTCCCCCCCCCACCCCACCCGGTCCCCCGTACGGAGGCCCGCACCCCACCCGGTGCCCCGTGCGGAGGCCCGTCCCCCACCCGGTCCCCGTGCAGAGACCCGTCCCCCACCCGGTCCCCGTGCAGAGACCCGTCCCCCACCCGGTCCCCGTGCAGAGACCCGTCCCCCACCCGGTCCCCGTGCAGAGACCCGTCCCCCACCCGGTCCCCGTGCAGAGACCCGTCCCCCACCCGGTCCCCGTGCAGAGACCCGTCCCCCACCCGGTCCCCGTGCAGAGACCCGTCCCCCACCCGGTCCCCGTGCAGAGACCCGTCCCCCACCCGGTCCCCGTGCAGAGACCCGTCCCCCACCCGGTCCCCGTGCAGAGACCCGTCCCCCACCCGGTCCCCGTGCAGAGACCCGTCCTGTCCTCCACCTGGTTCCTGTACAGAAACCCATCCCGTCCTGTTCCCCCCCCCCCCCCCGGTCCCTGTACAGAGACCTGTCGTCCCCCCCCCCCCAACAAAGACCCGTCTCCTCCACTCCCTGTATAGAGACCCAATCCCCACACCCCCTGTACAGAGACCTGCCCCAATTTCTGCAATCCATCTCTGTCTCCGGTTATAGGATTACACTGGACAACAGCAACTTACAGAGAAGGGAGGCTTTGGATCATTTTTCTGGAGTTAGACAACATTAGCTATAAAGCGATTTGCACAAGGTCTATCACATTATTTATATTATGGGATCGGATTGTCTGAAATGTACAGATGCCATTTAAACTGGTGGCCTATTTAAAAAAAATATATATATATATATATATATATATATATATATATATATATATACATATACAGTTAGGTCCAGAAATATTTGGACAGTGACACAATTTTCGCGAGTTGGGCTCTGCATGCCACCCCATTGGATTTGAAATGAAACCTCTACAACAGAATTCAAGTGCAGATTGTAACGTTTAATTTGAAGGTTTGAACAAAAATATCTGATAGAAATTGTAGGAATTGTACACATTTCTTTACAAACACTCCACATTTTAGGAGGTCAAAAGTAATTGGACAAATAAACCAAACCCAAACAAAATATTTTTATTTTCAATATTTTGTTGCGAATCCTTTGGAGGCAATCACTGCCTTAAGTCTGGAACCCATGGACATCACCAAACGCTGGGTTTCCTCCTTCTTAATGCTTTGCCAGGCCTTTACAGCCGCAGCCTTCATAGGGAATTTAGATTGTGAGCCCCAATGGGGACAGCTGATGTATGTGAAGCGCTGCGGAATATGTTAGCGCTATATAAAAAATAAAGATTTTAAAGATTTATTATTCATGGCCGGGTTCTTTGGCAGAGTTGTGAGTGACCCCCTCCATGGATGAGAAGCCCCCGCACATGACACACTCCAAAAACATACTGAAGGAGTGTGGGAGGAAACCAGAGAACCCGGAGGAAACCCACGCAAACACGGGGAGAAGATACAAACTCCTTGCAGATGTGGTCCTTGGTGGGATTCGAACCCAGGACTCCAGCGCTGCAAGACTGCAGTGCTAACCACTGAGCCACCATGCCACCCAATAATGGAATGGGATCTAAATATCCACCAAGACCGACTTCTCCCAATGCTCCAGCAGAAATTTGGTGATGACCAATGCATTTTCCAGCATGATGGAGACCATGACACAAGGCAAAACTGATGACTAAGTAGAAAAAACATCGACATTTTGGGTCCAAGGCCGTAAACTCCCCAGAGTTCAACCACTGAGAACCTGTCATTAAAATCAGCAAAAAGTGGAACGACAAAGAGAAGAAAAAAATACTCCAAAGAAATGGTGATAAACCCAAGCGCTGAGGAGACAAGAATGGGACAGGACTTGGCCCAGAAACTGCCGGGAAGAAGGGCAGAAGTCTGGGGAGATAAGGGTCCATGCTGGAAATATTGAGCACTTACACAAATTTAAAGAGGTAGTCCACTACTTTTACATTCATGGTCTATCCTTAGGGGTACTTTGCACGTTGCGACATCGCTACTGCGATATCGTCGGGGTCAAATCGAAAGTGACGCACATCCGGCGCCGGTAACGACGTCGCAAGGTGTAAAGCCTAGAAGCACCGATAAACGAACGCAAAAGCGTCGTAAATCGGTGATCTGTGTAGTGTCGGTCATTTCCATAATTTCGCTGCAGCGACAGGTACGATGTTGTTCCTCGTTCCTGCTGCAGCATTGATCGCTGTGTATGAAGCCGCAGGAGTGAGGGACATCTCCTTACCTGCGTCCCGCCTGCAATGCGGCAGGAAGGAGGTGGGCGGGATGTTTACGTCACGCTCATCTCCGCCCCTCCGCTTCTATTGGCCGCCTGCCGTGAGAAGTCGCTGTGACGCCGCACGATTCTCTCCCTTAGGAAGGAGGCGGGTCGCCGGCCAGAGCGACGTCGCAGGGCAGGTAAGTGCGTGTGAAGCTGCCGTAGCGATAATGTTCTCTACAGCAGCAATCACAAGATATCGCATCTGTGACGGGGGCGGGGACTATCGCTCTCGGCATCGCAACAATCGGCTAGCGATGTCG